>NW_027530352.1:291278-301278 GCF_008692635.1 Crocuta crocuta | reverse complement strand
GCGGCAGGGCATGAACTCTGTCTTTTCAAGCTCCTCCGCTGATTCTGCCCCCACGAGAAAATGGTTAGGATTCCGCGAGAAGGAAGCAGAGATGTCGGAAAAGGGAACGTCTGAAGGTGGAGAAAAACCAATCCAAACATAGGGAACCTCCTGCTGGGCAGAGGTCAGAGGCCGCAATGTTCTGAGACCGGCGCCTGCACTTTCTGGCCCAAGCAAGTGTCATTGCGGAATAACGGGAGGCGGAGTCTCTACNAGCCCGTAATAGATTGCAACTGCCTGCAAAATAAAGCCTAAAGCTTTAGGCTTGTTTTTCAAAAGCCAAACTGCATTTCCACCCTCAACTCCTCTGAACCCTCCACCCTCTAAAAAAACCCTGCCCAGTCCAGCCACCGATGTTCGCTCACTCCGTTCCTACCGTGCGCCCTAGTCTCCCCTACAAGTCCCTGCTGGCTGGGAACTAGGTCGACTCACTCAGCTCTGTGCATGGACAACATTATCCCAGACAGGAGTGGATTTTGCTACTACTGAGTGACTTTAAAATCATTCCCATGGTCAAATTGACCAAGACTTTTCCAAATGCCCCTTTATGAAAACTCTGCTAACTTTGTCATTCCTGTGAAGCATCCATAGACAGATTCCTGGCGTTTACTGATACAACACTCCTGAACCCTGAACTCCCTTTCTCCCCCTGCAGCGTCTGCTGAATGTTGACTTCTGCGGTGCCATGAGAACTATAACGGGTTATCGCGGAAAAAACAAGGATTCCTAATATTAATAAACACATCCCACTGTCAATGAACTTACTGGATTTCTGGCTTATAAACAACTTTTGAGTTGCTCGGAACAGACTGCTTTTTCCTATTCTTACTAGTCCTCAGCTATACTGTTAAAACCTAACTGACATACGTAAAAATTGAATTTCTGAACCTCCAAGGCCAAGGCCGTCCCTGAGCTCGGTCCTGAGCACCAGCTAACCTAACTCCTTTGATAAAACACTGGAACTGCAGAGGGCCTGTGAAGGGGGGTGCGGTGGGGGGAGAGGTCTTGTTATAACTGCCAAAACAAACCACCACAGACTGGGGCTTAAACAACAGAACTTTATTTTCTCAGTTCTGGAGATTCAGAAAGGTGCCGGCTGGTTGGGTTTCTGGTAAGAGCTCTCCTCTGGGTTTGCGGAAGTCGCCTCGTTGTGAGCCCACACGGAGGAGCGAGGGGGTGAGCTCTCTTCCTGTAAGGACACTGATCGCATTGCACCGGGGCTCCAGCCTCACGAACCCATTTAACTTTAATGACCTCCCTATTCCAAATACAGCCACACTGGGGGTTCGGTGTAAACTTCAGTAAAGCTTTCACATATGAATTTAGGGGAGACAAGAAAAACCATCCAAAACACACTGCGGCATTTGGAATTGGGAAACTTCTCTGGCACATGGGAGGTAGGCAAACAGTCGTTGAAGGAATGACTTAGCTGCTTTGTCTTTACAACACTCGACACAACCTTCTATACATATAACAGTGTATAATAAATACTACTAAATTAACTAAAAACAAACAAACAAACACCTTACAGTGGCTTTTCCTCAGGACAGATAATCAGGAAGCAGAATGCACAGACTATGTTCATTACTAGAGCTTGAATGGCACTGGATGGAAACAAAAGCAAAATTAAACGGTTGGGATTCCACCAAGCCAAAGAGCACTTGCACAGTGACGGAAACCATCAACATAATGAAACGGCATTTTCAATTACTGAAGGGGAGAAAATACTTGCAAATGGCATTTCCAGTAAGGGGCTGATATCCAAAGTATGTAAAGAACTTAAATACCTCTTCAACACCAACCCCCCCCCTAAATATCTGATTAAAAATGGGCAGAAGACCCAGATAGACATTTTCCCAAAGAAGACAGACAAATGGCTAGCAGACACACGGAAGGATGCTCAACATCACTCATCAGGGAAATGAAAATCAAAAGCACAAGAGACCATCTCACACCTGTCAGCACGGCCAGCGTCAAAAAGACAAGAAGCTGCAAGTGCTGGCGAGGCGGTGGAGGAGGAGGAGCCCTTGTGCGCGGCTGGTGGGATGCAAACTGGTGCAGCCGCGTGGAAAACAGTGTGGAGGTTCTGCCAAAAGTTAAAAATAGAAGTACCATATGATGCAGTTATTTCACTAATGGGTGATAACCCACAGAAAATGGAAACACTGATCTGAAAAGACATAATCACGCCTGTGTTTATCGCATTATTTACAGTAGGCGGTACATGGAAGCAACCCAGGTGTCATCAATAGATGAACAAATAAAGAAGAGGAAATACAATGTACACACAATGTATATACAATGGAGCATTACTCGGCCATGAAAAAAAGAGACCTCGCCGTTTGGGACAAGGTGGATGGACCTGGAGGGTATAATTCAAATACCATATCATTTCACTTATATGTAATATCTAAAAACAAAACAAAGAAACAACAAAAAAGCAAACTTTTAAATACAGAGAATAAACTTGTGGTTGCCAGGGGGAGGTGGGCAGGAGCATGAGTGAAACAGACACAGGGGCACACGTTTCCAGTTATAAAATGAAGTCAGGGAGGTGAAAAGTACAGACAGCATAGGGAATAGAGTCAAAACGATTATGATAATACTGTCTGGTGACAGATGGTGACCACACTCATCCTAGTGAGTACTGAGTAATGTATAGCATTTCTGAATCATCACATTGATTCTGAAACTAACATACCACTGCTAATGATACTTCAATTAAAAAAAAAAAACAAAACAACCCAAGAGGCCTAAGTGGGCTCAAAGCCTTTGTTCTTTCCATTACACCACACACACTACTAAATAACCTACTGTGCTGCCTTTATTTCTACCACAGAAATCCGTTATTTACTATTGTGTGAAACAGAGCCTACCCACAGGAGGGCTCAATGCACACATATTAATTGCAGTCTTACAACAGGGTTAAAAACACATTTCACAGAAGTGGGCTCTGCACTCCCCCGGGACACGAACATTCTGCACCTGGGGTGAGCCGGTCTGAGCCCCCGGGGAGGTCATTACTGCACCGACCCCCCACCCCCGGGGATGGGGGGGGTCACAGCTCGCTCAACCCGCGGGGCCCGCGGCCAGCGCGCACGCAGGAAACCTTACTGCAGGAACAAAGGAAAGAGCGACCTGTCGCTCGGCAGCGTGGGCCCCACTTGGCACGAAAGGACATTTATCTGACGGAAAATTACGCAGTGCACGGCGCGAACTACAGGACCCTCCGTACCGCTCACCCGCGCAGCGCTGGGCAGAGCCCGCGGGAGCTCCGCGGCCCCGCCGCCCACGCCCTCCCGCCACGTGACTGCCGCGCGTCACGTGACCCCGGCGCGGCCCCCGGCTCCCGACCTTGGGGAGAGCAGCTCGGCTGCCAGCTCGGCGGGGAGCGCGGCCTTCCGCAGGGGGCGGGTGAAGAAGCCAGAAAAGTGGGAGACCGAGCGAGTGCCCCCGTGTGGGGGCCCAAAATAGCCGTCGGGGCGCGGCCACGGGGAGCCCCTTCCGGACGGGGGGCGCCCCGACGCGCTTTCTTTTCCTGGGCGTTTGTACCTGTCCCCGCACCCGTCCGTCGAACTCCTGCCGCTTTCCGGCTGCCACGTCCCGGCGCCCGTCTGAGAACACCCTCAAACGACCTGAAGGGACCCCCGAGCTTTCAGCTGCTTCCCCTTGTCAGCCTGGGTTGTATTTTACATTGAAAACCTATGGAAAGGAAGGTTGTAGATTCATGTACATGAGTCAGGCGAGATCCTTCACCTACGAAAATACAGGTTGTGCACACCCATCCCAGACTGCCTGGACGCGCCCCCTGCCCCCGTCAAGGCCCCCTTGAGGCCTTTTTAATCTCTGATCTTTTCTAATGTGGAAAATGAAGGACAACTTTTTATTGCACTTAAATAAGAGTAATGCATGTAACTTTTTGACAGGTGCACTGTGACAAAATGGGTAATAGTCAATACATCCAGAAAATAGCATGTAGTCGTGCTTCGGGTGGAGATAATACTTTGTATTTAATTCATTCTCTCTGCAAGTAGCTGTTTCATGAAGACTTGAGGAGGTTAATGGCCAATTGAAGTGATTAACAACTTGCTTTTAATTCTTATCCAGAAAAAAAATTTTTTCCTTCCGCCACAGTTGGTCTCTGTCCTACTTGCACAAGGGGGCCATTTGTTCCGTTGTGTGACCGTGTAAGGATGTTCGGCGGAATGTGAAGAAGGACCAGACATTCCTGACGTCGGATGCCGCTGCAGGTCGGTTTCATCAACAAGAGAGGAACAGACCCTTTTGACCTTCAGACAGTCACCGAAAACTGGGTCAGAATCTCACACTTTGCAAAATGAACTAGTACTTGAAAGACATTACTTTCTACCTTGTGTGAAGATAGAGAAGAATTTAAAAGCATAGCTCTGGCTCCCTCTCGATAGGCTCTGCTGCGTCTGGAGTTTGTGTGATGGTCTGTTTGAAGACAAACGTCCGTTAAAGGACATTTTGGAGTTTCGGAGAGTTTAACCCGATACTTATTTTCTTCCTCCTCCTCCTCCTTCTGTTAGTTATCCCGTTAGAATTCAAGTCACTTCAAATCCTGTTTCTAAGTTGAGTCAGAATTGGTTACTTCAATTCATTCCTCTTAATAGAAAACGCTCGTCGCTAAGTCCGTATCTGTTTCTGTGCCTCCTTATTTTATTTTCCTTTTTGCAAACCAGTGGATGCTTCCGTTTCCTTCTTCGTCCNAGCGGGCGCAGAGAAGGCATCCTCCGCGGGTGCGCTCGGCAGTGTGATTCCTTCGATAGCTCAGTTGGTAGAGCGGAGGACTGTAGTGCGAGAGCTTCCCGGGCATCCTTAGGTCGCTGGTTCGAATCCGGCTCGAAGGAACTCGTGTTTTTGTGTCCTTTTTTAAATCCTCACCCTCAAGAAAGGTATATTTCCGCCACATATATCCTCGATGTGCGTCCGTTAAGACTATTCCCGTCGTACAACGAATCTATTTTGTAAAATTATTGGTTTCTGTAACAACGAGTAATGCGCGCGATCAGACAGACTTTAGCCCCACCTTTCACAGCTAGCTGGGGCCGCAGGGAAGTCCCGCGCCCTGCCGAGGCGGACCAGAGGGGACCCTACGGGGCTGGGGGTCCGCAGACGCTTCGCGCTCTCCCACCGGGGGGACCCGGAACCCGGGAAGGAAGGACGCTACCTGCGTGGGAAGGACGCGCTTCCTGAGGGTAACCGGTGGGGCACGCGCGCCCCCTGGCGGACTTAGTCCCGAGTCCCTGGGAAGGTGTTTTCCAGGCTCAACGGCTGGCAGCGGCGCCACAGTCTCAGGACGGATGAAATTCAGGGATTCGGGGGGCGCGACTTCACCTTCTTGGTTTAATTGTGTAACAGCGGTTTTGAACCTTGCCTGAGGAAAGCTGCTGGATATAGAATCGCTTGCGCGGATTTTACAACGCGCCTTTGCCTGGGCAAATTTTGAAGGCGGGACCTAGGCATTGGTAGTTTTAAAAGCTCCCAGGTGACATTGATGTGCGGCAAGGTTTGAGAACCACGGAGAGAAGAGAAACAAAAATTTCAGAATAAAAAGTAACAGGCAAGGCGGAGTAAATGGGTAGGATTTTCTAGGCATTTTGGGAATTAGCGCAAAAGATAGAGATTTCTCTTAACAATAGAAAGCATTGGCTAATTTCGCGCCAATCTCATCAAAATATATTAATCCCGCTCGCACCCTGTCTCAGAAATGTGATACCAAGCACCTGTGGGAGAGTCCTCACCTGCAAAGATATTAGTTAGATCAAAGTAAAGAAGAGTTGTGTGAGAATTCTGTCCTCGGTGATTTTTTGTATGTTCCTTCTTCTGCTTCAGAACTTTTATTCTTTAATGATTCTCAAGCTTTGGTGTATATCAACACAGAAGCCCAAGCTTCCTGAGTTGGGGTAGTGGTTTGAGAACCACTGCCTAAAACGTATTGTCAGTACCCACATTAAGGGCTGGAGATTGGTCTGAACTGATAGCTCCCGATTAACTTTTTGCTTCTTGAAAGCGGATTGGGGCAAAGGAGTAAGGAAGAAAAATGGTCCCATTTTCTTTTCAAAGACAACTTTTGGGCTCCGGATGCAGTTTATTAGGTAGTCCTGGGCTGAGCTGCTGAAGGAAACACAGAGGTTCTTCACCCTCCCGTAACTGGGCCATATGCTGCCTTAGTCCAGTATCAATGTCAGCATCCTCACCGCCACCTCCAAAGATGTAGCCCGACGGCTCCAGAGAAGGAAAACTGCATGTACAAAAAACAAGCCTGAAATATACGTACACATTATGCGGCTCTTCACCGTCTCATTACGAAATGGGAATCATTCATTCCAGTTTTAAGAACTTGAGGTTGCCCTATCTAGGTCGGATGTGTGGGAAATAGACTGAGCATTAAAATGTAATATTAATGCATAAATAATTGAAGTGTAGATTTGTAAGTCCACCTGGCTGGGACCAATTTTGAAATCTGCAAAAGGTTTGCAAAACCCGGAAGAACTCAACCGTCCTATCCTAGCACGGTCCGAAGGCCGTCCCTGCTAAGAAATGGGCCCCCCTCTCGGCTGGTAATGTCTCAGCTAAGCGTTTAGAGGAGCCGGAGAGCAAAGGCCAACACGAAGCAAAGAGAACACAAAACTGGAGAATGCGGGCATCGATCCCGCTACCTCTCGCATGCTAAGCGAGCGCTCTACCATTTGAGCTAATTCCCCGCCCGGACACGCCGCCCTGCCGCTCTTCCCGCCTTTGAAGCTGGAGGTCAGTCCGAACGTGTCGCCCCCTGTCTGTAGTCGGCGGCGTCAGCCAGCGGAATGAAATGCAGGGCTGCAGATCGATGGCCGTCCTGTCCCTCAGCGCCGCCTGCAACCTGTCCTACGGTTCTGGATCCTGTCGGTAAAAGGCCTCAGGGTGCAGCGGAATCCGGCCACGGAGTCCTCAGAAACACTTGTCTTAGAAGCTGGGCAAGGGTTTAAGCCTGGAATCCTATCTGTGGAAACCGGGAATGGACGGAACGTGCAGGTGCATTCAGGAGGGAAAACTACGTTTCTCAAGCAATGAGGCTCGGCGCAGGCCTTCGCGATAGGTCCTGACACTCCCTGGACCCCTAAATTTTCCATCAGTTGACTCTGCTGTTTCTGCTCCAGAAACAGATTTCCAGAGTCCCTGCAGATATCGCTTTAAAAAAAAGATATCCCTTTAAAAAGCTGTCTGGCTTTTTAAAAAATCGCCGTCGGTGGACACATGGCCACGAGGGGGCGCGCGTCCCAGTTGATTTCTCCTTTTCATTCTGGCTTCTACAGTTCTGATTTTGATCAAGGGGTGTAAAAGCTATTTCCTCTTTTTCCAAGGTAAACATTAATAGGATGCTAAGATAATTATGCCTGTAGGCTTAGATCCAGAGTCTTTACACAAAGACAAAGATAGTAGTCACCTCTTTTTCTTCTGGACCTATTGGGTACTAGGTACCAGGTAGTGTGCTAGGTGCTGCTTACTGTAAAGATCTAGCTCTGAAAAGGAGGAATCGCTGGGCATTTCCAGAAGTCCATCACGTGCAGGAAAGCTGTATGAAGGCTTTCAACCACATCTACACCTTCAACTTCTTTGCCTAATATTCCATCATTAGAGACTTCCTCTATTTGGTTTAGTATTATTTTTTAGCCTCAGTGAAACTGAAGCAAGTGATCAAAATTCAAATGGAGGAGAAACATCTCATTTAAGAGTGACTCTATGTCCCTATGTAGAGCAGCCCTTTCCAAGATTCTTAAAATGCCCTTAGCTTTGGCTTTTCTTTTTTGTTTTTCATTGCAACCAGGGCTGATAAAAACATGGATGAATAACTCTCTGAGCAACAAAACCTTCTTGGCCTCCCCACGACTTAGACAAGAGAGTTCACAATTCGGGTTTTCCAAGTGTGTATAGAAACCCACCGTTCAGTTCAAAACTTAGCTCCAGGCCGGCCTCACCCTGACTCTCCCCAGCAGCTGGGGGCATCCCCCCTACTCTTTCCCGGACAGAATTTACCCAGCTGCAGAAGTCCATCTGGCCTCCACTCATTTCCCCCTCCCTGTTTATTGGCCTTGATCATGGACTTCCAGCCCCCAAAACAGTGAGAAAAAATAATCTCTGTTGTTTAAGCCACCCGATCTGTGGTATTTTGTCACAACAACCTGAGCAGACTAAGACAATAACCCTTTTTTAATCTGCCTTGTGATAAAGGAGATGGGACTCTGTAAACCACATTACAGATTGACTGCTTGCCCCCTTGTTAGGCTTTGCCCAAAGGGAAGCTAGGAGGAGAATGAAAGGCTGGAGGAAGGGGAAAGGTGGGCTTACTGCTTCCTGTTTCTTTTCCAGGGACTTCCTGTTCCTCTAAGTGTGGCCCCAGTAATGACTCCAGCAGCGTCCTGAAATTTCACCACTTGGTGGCAACATTTTCTACTTCGTTTTGAAGGCCGGGAAAGGCCACCTGACACTGTCAAGAGAAACTGTCTTCTTCTCAGGATACTTTTTCTCTAACTGCTAATTCTCTATTAGGTTAGGAACATTGAAAGGAAGTTACTAGGTGACGTTTTATTAGTTTCTCATGGAAAGGGACTTCATTACTGAGCTCCCTATCAACTATGTGCTCTCAGTATTTCTTACAGGAGGCACTGGCAATTGCCATTTGAAGAAAAATTTGGAATTTTTTTCAATAATATAGTTTTGTAGAAATTTGATTATAATAAGCACGGATAATTTATAGAGAAATCCACTTAATCTTTTCCTTAAATATATTACAAAGGAAAGCCTTTTTGCTCCAGATAGTTTAGCAAATTCTCCACTTGGGTGTATTTCTGCAGCGGGTGCAAGGAAACTGATCAATTTCTGAACCTCAGTGTTCTCTGATTTCCTTTGGGAAAAGAATATTTATATTTCACTTAGGAATTTTAAGGATTTTTGTTTTATTTTAATTGCTCTGCTATAATTATGCAATATAATATGAACCACCCAAATCATTTACCGAACTAAGAAAATTTACACACACACACACACAACATTCCACCTTTTTAATCATTAGAGTTATGAATATACAGGATTTCCCATTCGACTTTCGCCGTGGAGTACTGCAATGTGCCAAAATGCATGGGCCATTGCTCTGTTCACAGCCCAGGGATCTTCTTCAACCTAGTCTGTATTTAGGACAATCACAACATTGATTGCCCAAACTTGGACACTTTTGGGAGAAGGAGGAAGTAACCAGAGAGGAAGGAAAAAGTCGGGTCCTAATCGAGGACATTGCTTTCAGCCATATATTCCCAGGGGAGGAGGACATGGGCCCTTAGGGTTTTTGCTTGAGATCTACGTAAGTAAGATCCTAATGTCTTAATTGTATAACCCAGTGAATTTTGTGTATTTATAAACCCACGGATCCCGCTATCCAGATCACTATATAAAATACATTCGGTGTCTAAGAAGACAGGTTAAATTTGCACTTTTAAAAGTGTACACAAATCTTACCACAGAGACCGCCTGGGCGGACATTATTTTAGGAATCCTGTAAGGGCCTCTCCCAGGAGTCCTTCGATAGCTCAGTTGGTAGAGCGGAGGACTGTAGGTGCGGTGCGTCTGGGCATCCTTAGGTCGCTGGTTCGAATCCGGCTCGAAGGACGAGAATTTTGGAAATCGCAGACCCCTCTAGTGAAGCCACAATAAAATTTAGATCCTTGCCGAACGCAGAGAATAATCCCTTTCCGCAATTTCGGCACAGATCTGAACGCGCTGACTCTTGTTTACAAGCACAAAGCGCGTCGGGAACACACCGCCAACGTGGCTGCTCTGGGAAGGGCCCCCGGGGCTGCGCAAGTCCTTCCCACGAGTCTCCATTCACTTTTTACCTGTGAAACGCACACACTCCGGAGGACGGCCCAGCACCCCGCGCGCGGCCCCGACCCCGGGCTCCCTGAGC
>NW_027530352.1:280997-291271 GCF_008692635.1 Crocuta crocuta | reverse complement strand
CGGAGCAGCGCAGCGGGGAGGGCGCTCGAGTGTCTCCGAGGGCGGCCGCTGGACGTTGGGGTCCGCGCCCGCGCCGGGGGCCCTGTTACCCGGTGGTTTCTGTAGGAGCCTCTGTCCGAGAGATTTCAGACACACCCAGGACACGGTATAATGAACCCCATTGTACCTGCTGCCCAGGCACGGCCACCGCCGTGGCAGCGTCTAACCCCGGATCCGCACCGTGCGCGCACCCTGACCTTTCTGCCCAAACCCCGGGTGTGTCCTCATTTCTCCCGTTCCTGTGTTCCGAAGGGGTGGGTGTGAAGGATGGAAGCGGGACGGAACCAGCCCCTCCCCCGTCCCCTCTGCAAACACACCACGAGTGGGGACGATCGACACCGAGCTGTCACCTTTCAAATGAACCGAGTGCGCGGCTGAGAGGCCGCCCGCACCCTGGGGACGTCCCCGCGCTGGGACGCGGGCACACAAGCGAGGAGGTCCGCCGACGTGTACACGCGGGTTCGCTCTGACCAAGACACCTGCGCTGCTCTCAGCCCGCGGCGGCTACTGCGGAACTCGAGAGCGGGGCCTGTGGAGACCCCACCTGCTCCCTGCCGGCGGGTGGAGACGAGACGATCCCCAGCTTTGGGCGGGGAACTCAGACACCGCACGCCTGTGTGAGACAGTCGTGTAACTTCTCGTCGAGTATCATGCTCTGCCTGTTTACCAGTAGTTTGGTGTAAACTCAACGTTTAAAATTAGGTTGAGTGGAAATTTTCCGGAGCAGGAAGGAATTAGGAGGGTTGGGATTTGAAAAGTCAGGCTATCATTTTCAGTCTGTCTGTGGGGAAGCCTGTTCCCAGCCACCAAATGGCTGGCAGAAGCTTCCAGGGAGAAAGCAGTCTGAATTCTGGAATGCTGCTGCAAGAGAGGAAAGGGGAGCACGGGCAATCCTGGGGCGCAGGTGAGGCGTGACAGAGCAGGTGAGATGCCGCGTGTCTAAGAACGTATTACATCCTTTTTGCTGGAGTCCCAACTACTGCAGTTTTCAGTCTTGAAGAATCGTCACAGCCTTTTCAAGTCCCATTCAAGATGTGTATTCACTCTGATAAATTTGTTCTACTTTAGCTCAACACATTTAGGAATTCCACAAAGAGACCGAGCCTATGAGCGGCTGTTTCAGAACACTTTCCTGGACTCCATTTGTCGCAGTGACTGAAAACACCCTGAGCTGTTACAGTCGGTACAAAATGACACCAGGCTGGCGGGTAGACTCTTGGCAAACGTCACTGAACTTCTCAGTGACGTCATATGGACAACTGTAAACAAACAAACAAATATCTTCGAACACTTACCATATCTCTTGGTGTAGAAGCTCACACGTTTTTGTTGAGTATTTTCCTAGGAGGAGAATGAACCTTCTTTGCGGAGTCAGACTTTACAATTTCCTGTATGTGTCCACCTGAACAGGGTAGGTTGCACTGCAGTAACAAGCATGCCCCCCTCTGCAAATCACGGTGGCTCGCCACCAGAAACTCTTCTGTGTCATATAAATCTTCCGTGGTTTGGCTGGTGGGCTCTGTTCCCTTCAGGGACCCTAACTCGTGGATCCCCTACAACTCAGATGGTACATTATTTTGTCAGGGTTAAGGGCCAAGAGGGGTGTGGTGGATTGCACACTGGCTCTCACACTTCCAGAAGGGACATTTCATTTGCCAAAACATTTGTGTCACATGGCCACATGTATTTCTTCTTCTTCTTTTTTTAAATATTTATTTTTGAGAGAGAGAGAGAGACAGCATGAATGGGGGAGGGGCAGGGAGAGAGGGAGACACAGAATCCAAAACGAGCTCCAAGCTGTCAGCACAGAGCCCGATACAGGGCTTGAACTCACAAACTGTGAGATCCTGACCTGCACTGCAGTTGGATGCCTAACTGACTGAGCCACCCAGGTGCCCCGGGCCGCATCTGTTTCTAAAGGCCTAAGGAACTATAATCTTAGGTATGCTAGAAGACTATGTCAGGAGGGTTTTGAAAAGCAATAATGTCCATTACAGTTCACCATACGGCCACGAATTACCTGCCCACCCTCCTTCCTAATAGCCAAGTACGCTTGGCTTCTCCTTGAGGGAGACACAGAAACGTCCATGACACACCAGTTTGCTGAAAGTCTAGCACCTCTGAGTGATGCGTGGTGGTTCCCTCACTGGGGAAGGACTTGCATTCGTTTCTACGCTGCTTTACATAAATGTAACTAGGTATGTCCAAATGTGACATCTAGGACAACTAAAACTGTTGTATATAATGCAAAAACGTCAGCTTGAAAGCACTGGGAATTTAAAAATACAGTAAAAACAAATTTGTGTAATTGTATAATAAGCTACAAATAGTAAGTTCTATGGGTAAAAGAACAAGTAACCAGAGCACACTGGGAACCTGTGATGAGGCCGTGTGTCCAGCAAAGACAGACTGCTTAGCAAGAGACATCAAGTTCATGCTGAAGTTTCTGTATGGATAACCAGTTTGGTTCTGTTTTTAATCACTTTTCTTGAAATTTTACACAGTAAAATTCAGGGGCTCCTGGGTGACTCAGGTGGTTAAGCATCTGACTCTTGATTTTGGCAGGGGTCATGATCCCATGGTGTGTGAGATCGAGCCCTGGCGTCAGATCATGCTTAAGATTTTCTCTCTCTCTTCCCCTGCCTCTCTCCCTGCGTGTGCACTCTCTCTCTTACACACACACACACACACTAAAATTCATTCCTTTTAAGTCTTTTAAGTCTATGGTTTGATGAGTTTTGAAAATTATATTCAATCATATAACTACCACAATCATCATGATATAGAACCGTTTCATCCCCCCAGAAAGTTTGCTGCTGCCTTGAGAAGCACTGATCTGCTTCCTGTCGTGGTACTTTTTGCAAAAGTCTAGAAATAGACTCCTGCAGTGTGTGGCTGTGAGCCCGTTTCCTTTATTTAGTAGTGCCGTTGAGATTCCCCCTTGTCAGGTGTGTATCCATCATTCATTCGGTAGCCCATGGTAGGGATGTGCTACAATTTGTTTATTCACTCACCAGCTAATGAAATTTGTTATTGGTTTTATTATTATCNAAGCCCCTTGGAGACAGGCCTTGAAAGAAGTTATTACTACATTCAAATGAAGCTGGTAGGGTGTGCCTTGACCCAATCTGACTGGTGTCTTTTTTTTTATTAAACATTTTTTAAAATATTTATTTTTGAGACAGAGATAGATTGTGAGTTGGGGAGGGTCGGGGAGAGACGGAGACACAGAATCCGAAGCGGGCTCCAGTCTCTGAGCTGTCAGCACAGAGCCAGACGCGGGGCTTGGACCCAGAAACCATGAGATCAGGGATGTTTAACCGGCTAAGCCCCCCAGGTGCCCCTGGCTGGTGTCTTTCTAAGAGGAGATTAGGACACAGAGAGAGACGCCAGGGCATGTGAGTACAGAGCGACTACCGTGTACAGGGAAACAGGAAGACACCCTTCTGCAAGCCAAACAGAGGCCTCAGAGAAATCACCGCTGCTGACATCTTGATCTTGGACCTCAGCCTCCAGAGCTGTGAGGAAGTGACTTTCTGCTGTTGAAGTCACCCAGTCTGCGGGATGTTGTCATGGTGGTCCTCACAAACTATTACATGGCTATAAATACTTCGGGAGTAAGTCTTTGTGTGGACATTGTGTTTTCATTTATTTCCAGTAAATAACTTGTGCGCATGGCACTGCTGGGTCCTATGGTAAGTGTAATTAACTTTCGAAGAGACTACCGACTGTTACCCCATGTGGCCCTGTCGACTTAGGACCGAGAGTTGGAGAGTTTGTTTCTCTCCATCTTAGCACCTGGAACAGTGCTAAGTCTTTTTAAATATTAGCCATTCAGAATTGTCACTCACACAGCACATTCACCCATCCCACCCACACTGATGGGCGGGGCATTATCAGATATTCTAAGAGGTGGGTGGAAATCATGGGGTCAGGACTCGATTTCTGCCTCCTCAATGGGTGTGTAGAGGCATCCCCTGGGGCTTAATTTGCATTTCCCTCATGGCTAATGATGTCTACCTTTCCAGGTAGTTATATGTTGTCTGCACAGCTTTGGTGAAGCGTCTGCTGAGATCCTTCCCTTTTTTGAACAAATTGAATCGTTTGCCTCCTGACCGAGTTCTAAGAATGCTTTATACTCGATAAAAGGCTTGTGTATTAGACACTTGTTCTGCAAATATTCTCCCAGTCTGTGGTTTGACTTTTCATTTTCTTAGCAGTATCTTTTGAAAAGCAAACATTTAACATTTCGATGAAGTCCAATTAATCATTGTTTTTCTTTTATACCTTGTATTTTTTGCGTTCTTTGGTCTTTTTACCTAAATAAAGGTCGCAAAGATTTTCTTCTAGAAGTTTTAATTTTATCTTTTACATTTAGGTCCCTGATCAAATTTGAATTAATTATGTTATACAGTATTGATGTAGGGTCACAGATTTGTTTTATAGACAGATGTCCGGTTCTACCACATGATTATTGGAAGCCTATCCTTTCTCTATAGAATTAACTTGTTGTCTATGTAGAAAAATCAATCAGCAGCATTTTAAACAAACGGTGGTGGAACTGAAAAGCAAAAAAGTGAACCAGAACAGTTACTCAAAATTATCACAGACCTAAATGTAAAATGCAAAGCTATAATATTTCTAGAAGATGACATAGGAGAAAATGTAGGTTAACTTTGGGCATGGCGATAACCTTTTAGATGCAACACCGAAGGCATGCTTCATGAAAAAGAAATAATAATTGGCAAGATGGACTTTATTAAAATTAAAAACTTCTTCAAAAAGACACTGTCAAAAGAATAAGAAGTCACAGGCTGTGAGAAAATATTTCCAAAGGACATATCTGATAAAGACCTGCTATCCTAAATATACAAAGAGCTTTCAAAACTCAACAATAAACAACTCGATTAAAAATGGGGCAGGGGTGCCTGGGTGACTCAGTCAGTTAGGCGTCTGGCTTCAACTCAGGTCATGATCTCCCAGCTCATGGGTTTGAGACCCACATCGGGCTCTGTGCTGACAGCTCAGAGCCTGGAGCCTGCTTTGGCTTCTGTGTCTCCCTCTCTCTCTGCCCCCCTTACTCTCTCAAAAATAAATAAACATTAAACATTAAAAAAATTAAAAAGAAAATAAAAACGAGGCAAAAGATCTGAATAGATAACTCCTCAAAGAAGATATACAGGTGGCAAATAAAAGATACTCCACATTATTGTAATGAGGGAATTATGAATTTAAAAACCAGAAATCACTACTCATCTATTAGCATGGTCAAAATCCAAAACACAACACCAAATGCTGGTGAGGTTGTGAGGCAATAAGAACTCTCATTCACTGAGGCTCTGATTTGCATTTCCCTCATGAATAATACTGATTTGCATTTCCCTTGTGAATGATAATGTCGAGGACCGGCATCATGTGGTTATTGGCCATCTGTACATTTTGTTTTGTGAAGTATCTGTCCAAATCACTTGCCTATTCAAAAAATCACTCATTGTCGAGTTGCATGAGTGTGTTATATATTCTGGATACAAGTCCTTCATCGCATATCACCTAAACACTTATCTAAACACCTAAACACTTATCTAAATGTTTTGCATATATTTTTTCCCGATTGATGACTTGCCTTTTAATTTTCTTAAGTGTCTTTTGAGATTTTTATTTTCAGACTTTGATGAAGTCCAATTTATCACTTTTTCTTTACAGCTTATGATTTCTGTGCTCTAAAATTTTTTTGCTTCAAGTTACAAAGATTTTCTCCTAGTGTTTCTTCGAGAAGTTTTACAGTTTTTGTCCTTATATTTAGCTCTTCCTCCATTTGAGTTTTGTCCGTTATGCTGTGTAGGGTCTGAGTTCCTTTATTGGAATGTGAATATCCACTTTTTCCAGCTCCATTTGTTAAGGACTGTCTGTTTCATATTGAATTATCTCAGCACCTCCGTCAGAATTAGCTGACCATGTATATACATTGGTATATGCTTCGGGACTGTGCATAGCTTTACAGTGAGCCTCGAAACCAGGTAGTGTTAAATCCTCCAACTTTGTTATTCTCCTTCACAAGTGTTTTCCGTAATTTGTATCTTTTTCAGTCTATATAAGTTTTAGAATCAGTTTGATCAATTTCAACAAAGTTGCTCATTGAGATTTTGGTTGGGGCAGCATTAAATGTATTAACTGGGAAGAATTTGCATCTGAAAAATGTTGATGTTTCTGATATAGAAATGGTCTTCCCATGAGTTGTTTTTATTGTATTTTTTATTAAATTTATCTCTACATATTTCACACTTTTTATACTCTTCCAAATAGTATTTTATATTTCAAGTTCCAACTTTTTATGTTAATAAATAGGAATACTTATTAATAAGTAGAATTACAGTTTGTTACATTTGTGTCTTGCGGCTTTGTTAAACTTACTATTTGCAGTAGTTTTACAGTAGTTTCTTCAGCATTTCTGTCATAATGATCATGTCAGATGCAAATAGAGATAGTTTTACCTTTTCCTTTCAAATCTATGATTTTCTTTCTTTCTTCACTTGTACTGACTAGAACGTCCAGGACAATATTGAACGGAAGTCAAGATCAGACATCGTTGCTCTAGACCTGATCTTAGTGCCAAAACATTCAATCTTTCAACTATTAAGTATGTTAGTGGTAAGGTTTTCAAAATATCTTTTATAGGTTGACAAAATTCCCTTATGTTACTACTTTGCAGAAATATAATCCCTGAATGCATCCTAATTTTGTCATGTTTATTCTGCATTTACTAAAATAATGACTTAAAAAAATAAAAATAAAACAATGACTTAGTTTTTGTAGGCCGATCATAAGATTATACTGATTTTTAATAAGTTCTAACCTACACTTTATTCACTTGCTTTAGGTTTTTGACACATGTATACAGTCTTATGACCACAACCGCCAAGGAAGACGTAAGATAGTTACATCACGTCCCAAATTTCCTCATGCTTTTTTTTTTCCATTTTTTAAACATTTATTTATGAGACACGGAGAGACAGAGCACCAGTGAGGGAGGGGCACAGAGCAAGAAGGACAGAGTAACTGAAGCAGGCTCCAGGCTCAGAGCCTGACACGGGGCTTGAACCCAAGAACCTCAAGATCCTGACCAGAGTGGAAGTTGAGCAGAAGTCAGGCGCTTAACCGACTGAGCCACCCAGGCGCCCCTTCCACTACCTCCCCCCCCGCCGCCACCCATGCTCCTGCAGTCAATTCTTCCTCCTACATTCTACCTTGGTAACTACTGATGTTTCCTATTTCCATAGTTTTGTGCTTGTAAGAATCCCATAGAAATGTAGCCTTTGCATCTGGCTGCACGATACTGCAGGGGGGATTTGTCCCTGTTGTTACATCTATCAGTAGTTTGCCTCTTTTTATTGCTGAGTGTTCCATTGGAATATTGAGTTTTAGGAGAAGAAGGCAAGTTTGAGCCAGAACCATCTAGGAGTGAATTAGTCACACCAGTGTCTCAGACTGAAATCAGCTCTGCAATACCATGTGACTGAGACCGAGGCTTTTAGTTCTCAAGTGAGCACTTGCACCTGACCTAGCAGCAGCTGATAAAAAAAGAGAGAGAGAGAGCCTTTTCTCAGGCCCTGTTGTGAAATGGCAAAATTGTGAAAATTGGAGAAGCTTGGATTTGAGAGACAATATGAATTTAGATCCTAGAGCTTGGCTCCTTTCACCACTGGTTCAAGGCTCTGTTAGGACGCGTGCTATGTGTCTGACTTCTGACTCAGAAACTGCCGGATTCTACTTTTCTACTTTAGGTATCTCACCTTTCCCCCAGATTAGGGTAGATTATTGGAAAGAAATGTGGGGCACTTGGGTGGCATTGGGCTCTGGTCATGATCTCACGGTTGGTGGGATGGAGTCCAGGATCGGGGTCTGCGCTGACAGTCCCTGCTTGGGACTCTCTCTGCTCCTCCCCCACACTTTCTCTCTTTTTTTTTTAATCTTTTTTTAATGTTTTATTTATTTCTAGGAGAGAGAGAGAGAGAGATCGTGAACAGGGGAGGGTCAGAGAGAGAAGGAGTCACAGACTGAAACAGGCTCCAGGCTCTGAGCTGGCAGTCAGCACAGAGCCCGACGCGGGGCTCGAACCCACGCACCGCGAGATCATGACCTGAGCGAAAGTCGGATGCTTAACCGACTAAGCCACCCAGGCGCCCCTGCACTTTCTCTCTTTCTTAAAAAATAAGAATATATGGTCTTTTTTCTAAAAAAGAAAAAAAGAGAAATGTACTAGACCATATATTCTTAGTATCTCATGAGAGGGAACAGAATACGTTTAATATTAATTATGGGTTGCAGATTTATCATCGAAATCATTGGGTAGGGCCTTTTGAAGAAAAAAACTTATTTTTTCGAGACTACAGTTATGAGGTACTTTTTAAGAAATAATCTTTTATAGATAAATTTACCAGAAATCTCTTCTAATGATACGTCTGTCCAAGTGACTTCCTATTGTCTCCAACCACGTTCAGCTGGGAAGCCAAGCCCACTATAGGTGCTCATTAGCAATGCATGATAGCGTCACGACAAATAAATGTCTACATGGCTCTTTTCAAAACTGGGGAGGGGTGTATTTCATTTACTTGTTCCACTCTAATAGGAGGCACTTAGTTCCTAAAACTAACACACTCAAACAGGATGCCTCTCATGGTTTGGGTCTAGCACATTTCCGTCCGTCCGTTATTTTTCTTGTCTTTCAAAATGGGGAAGTGCAATGTTTCCAAAGTGAACTTGGCAGGGTCCCTGCTTCAGGACAGTAGACCCTCTTCAACCCAGTTGTCCGTGTTTAGGGTAAGTTACCATCTACCGGCCACTTAAACAGAGAGGCGGTAAGCAGCTGGGACAGCGGGGCTGCGGCGGGAAAAAGGGCGACGGGCCTGCCGTATTCTACCTAAAGGAGCAGGACACGGAATATGGATGGTGGTGGTTCCTTTTTTAAAGGCCTGAAACAGGCAGTAAAAAGCACAAAACTTAAGTTTTCACGGATATCAACTTTTTAATATACACCTCTATGATCACGACCCCATCCGTTTTAGAACATTGCCAGCACTCTAGAAAAAACCTGCACGTTCACTTACATTTGAAAAACAGTCCGAACAAAGCCAGCGGGAGAAACATGAAGGTATTCTAACGAGCCCTACCGCCAAGCCTTCGATAGCTCAGTTGGTAGAGCGGAGGACTGTAGATGCGTGGCTGTGGTCATCCTTAGGTCGCTGGTTCGAATCCGGCTCGAAGGACTTGACTCTTTTTGAAAGTCTCTCATTGACAGCGCACGCCTGGTCCCTTACCGCGTGTCAGAAAACTTGAACACAGCTGGGCACACTCTCATTTGTCCTCACGTATGAACCCGTAGGACTGAAAAGTAATAATAAAAATAATAAACGACCCCAGGTACATGCACGAGAACCTCCTCATGTAAGTGGGGGTCCCCAGGAAGGCTGACTTCTCATGGAGTTTGGGAAAGGGTCATGGGGAGCCGGGACAACTGGAAAGACGTCTTGATCCAGGTTTTACATTTTATTTTGGCCGCCCGCCGGTCTTTCTGGGCTCTCTGCTATGCGGAAAGTTAAGTGCCTAAGCACTTTATCAATGGCAATTTGAAATGCAAGGTGGAGAAAACAGCATACGCGTCCTCGCAGCCATCACACCTGCACGACGGGAACCATCTGTCTCCGCGGACGCCCCCCTTCCACCCCCGGCCTCCTGAGCAGTGCCAGGGCGTGCTTTCTCTTCATCCGCCGTTGCTCGGTGCTTTTAAGACTAAGAATTAAATACGGGACCGAATCTTTTCCTCCTACCGCCCTCTCCCTCCTTGAAAAGAGGAGCGGCGGGCCAATATTAAAGTTCTCTTCCGTAACATTAATGGAACCGGCGTGTAGGAAGTCGGAGTCTGGTTTATTAGTTAGACCTTTCGCCCACCCCACCGGAGAGCGCGGCGCCGCGTTCCTGCAGGAATATTCTGGGAGGCCTGTCCGGCACGAGCTGTCACCTAGGAAGGGAGCCTGTGGACACCCGCGTCCCCTGCTGCTGTCCTCTGCGTTCCTTTCCTCCTGGCCCAGCGGGATGGGAACTCCTGTCCCGCGGCGAAGACGGCGGGTCTAAATTACGCCTGCACTCGCCCGGGGCCCCTTCCGGAAAGCGGACGGGACGGTTTGTCGCCGTCCCAGGCCGCGCCCCTTTCCGCCCCGAGGCGGGGGGGCGGGGGAGGA
>NW_027530352.1:269696-280946 GCF_008692635.1 Crocuta crocuta | reverse complement strand
TCAGGCCTGCGCCCCCTGCTGGGCGCGCCCGGGCGGGACGGGGCCCGACGCCTACGGGAAAGCGGCCCCGGAGCGAGTGCGAGGCCCGCCAGCGCGGCTGTCCGCGTAGACAGGGCTAAGCGCGCCGCGCGGGGGTCTTCTGACTCCGGGCCGTGTGTACACAAGCCAACAGGTGTTTAATATAAACATGAATCACGTACCAAAACAAATGTATGACAGGCGCCAAGCACGGGTTTAAAACAAGGGCAGTAACTGTTACACATTAACATTTTTGGGACATCTTCACAAAATCCAATCTAAAATTATTCTAAAGTAAACAAAATATTTTAAACTAAATGAGGTCACACCTGAATTTTCACAACGTGAATCTAATTTCCAAAGCGTGTATTTGCGAAGTTAAACTACATTTTCAAAACTCAGAGACATTGAAACCTCGAAGCTAAACTTTGAAAAATAATTCAAATTTCAAAACTCAAGATAATTTTAAAAACTGAAGTAAACTTTGAAAAGTGGATCATCCCCCAACCGCAGTCGCAGCCGGTCCTTTGAGTAAAACGCTGTTTTGATCACTGACACACAGAAACCTCTCCCAGCTTCCCAGTTTTCAAGCACTTCCAGAACAGCCTGCCTCCCGCCTTCTCACACCTCAGCANCACCCGCCGGGCCCCCGCCTCCGCGCCCGCCCGCCCGCGGGGCCCGCCAGCAGCTTCGAATCTCGCGGCCGCCCCGGCTCCCACTTCCGCTCTCCCACCCAATCGGCTTCTTTCACGGATGTCCGCCCGCGTCGGTCCCGCCCCCGCGCCGCCGGCCGTCGTACTCGGCGCGCTGCGTCGTACTCGCGGCGCTTTACGGCTGTCGTGCTTCCGGTCTCCGCCAGCATGGAGGCCGAGGAGTTGGAGAAGGAAGATGCGGAGCCCGAGCCCCTGGAAGGGAGAGACCAGGAACCAGAAGCGGAGGGGGAGCGGGAGGAGTCCGAAGAGGCGGCTTGCGGCGGCAAGAAGCGAGTGGTGCCGGGAATTGTGTACCTGGGCCACCTGCCGCCCCGCTTTCGGCCTCTGCACGTACGGAACCTTCTGAGCGCCTACGGGGAGGTCGGGCGCGTGTTTTTCCAGCCCGAGGGTAAGAGCGGAGGCCCCGGCTGTGTGGGCAGCAGGGTGGGCTCGCCCGCGCGCGGCCATGGGGCGAACGAGCGGTGCGCAGGCCCTTAGGGCCACCGAGTTCGGGTGTGGGCGGAGCGGTGCGCACAGGTGAGTAGTTGTCGCGTAGTTAAGTCCGGCTTCTCACGTCGACTTCGCGCAGCGCTCTGTCCCGAACCGGTTTTGCCGGTTTATTAAATGAGTACATCCTGAGTAAAAATCTCGGAGGCCTTCTCACAATCTGAACCCCGCCCCTTGGCCATCGTGGCCCAGGTGTGGACACGGACGCTAACTGAATTGGGATTGGGGGCGTGTGCGACTTGTAACTAGAAAGTGCAGAGCGGCTCTGACGCAGGAGTTGACGTTGGAGGGATGGGTTGAGTCAGACGTGGGGAAAGGGTGCACGGGGAATGGCTAGAACTTGGGGAGCCCCTTTCCCGGTCAAAGGCCTTGAGGGGGATCCTGGCCTGTGGGCGGGTGGGAGGTGAAGTTCATTGGGGGGCACGTTCCTAAGCCGCTGCTGTGTCCTCGGCGCGCAGACGGCTTCGTGAGGCGCAAGAAGAAGGCGGCGGCAGCGGCGGCCGCGGGCGGGAAGAAGCGGCCCAAGTACAGCAAGGACTACACCGAGGGCTGGGTGGAGTTCCGGGACAAGCGCGTGGCCAAGCGCGTGGCGGCCAGTCTGCACAACACGCCCATGGGAGCCCGGCGGCGCAGCCCCTTCCGCTACGACCTGTGGAACCTCAAGGTGAGGGGCGGACCCGTCCGCGCCGCGGCCCAAGCCGGGCTCCTGCGCTCCCTGCGGGTGGCCGCACTTGCCCTCATGTCCTCCGGCCCCTGACCTGCCTACGCACGTCTTCTGTTTTGTCTCTGTCGCCCGCAGTACCTGCACCGGTTCACGTGGTCGCACCTCAGTGAACATCTTGCCTTCGAGCGCCAGGTGCGCAGGCAGCGCCTGAGGGCTGAGGTTGCCCAGGCCAAGCGCGAGACCGACTTCTACCTCCGAAGTGTGGAACGCGGACGGCGCTTCCTTGCCGCCGGTGGGGACTCCGCCCGCCCGAATAGCACCTGGGCCTTTGCCCAGCGACCTACTGAGCAGGAGCTGAGAGCCCGGAAGGCAGCCCGGCCAGGGGGACGTGAACGGGCTCGCCTGGCGAATGTCCAGGACCAGGCTCGCTCCAACCGAGGGCTGCTTGCCAAGATCTTCGGAGCTGCAGCACCCTCAGAGAGCCGGGAGGAACCCTCCCTAGTCAGGGACTCGTGAAGGGCAGAGAGACCCCTTCCGCCTCCTAGTCACGAGAAGGACTACTCGGGCAGACGTTTTATCTTTCACAGACCGGGGATCTCTGATGAGTGCGCAGACATACCTTTTGAGGGCCTCTCCCTCTCCTGTTGCCTGGGGACAGCCCCTGATTCATACTAGCATGAGTGTGACTACCGCACATGCCTGTTTTGATTGATTTTTGGTTCTCTACCTCCCGCCCAGTGGGAGCCTCTAAAAATCGCACTTTCGGGCTGACCTCAGGCTAGAGTGGGAATGTCCAGTCCAGGCAACTTTTTTTTTTTTTTTGTTACCAACTGTAAGTGAAGGATAGCAGCAACATCCTTTTTAGTTAGAGAAGATTAACAGGGACAGGGGTTAATGGAGAGGGACTGGGTTGGGAGTCACCTTCCAAATGTATTTATAGAAAAAAAATATATGTATTTGTATGCCTTTGTAGTTTATTTGGCTTGCAGGGTGCATTTTACAAGTTCTAACTTTTATCTCCTTATGTCCTGTTCACTCCCCTTAATGTCATCTGGTCTCAGAGCCACCTCCCCCTCCCTTCCACCTTCAGCCTGGACTCTTTCTGTCAAATTAATTTCTTAGCTCACTTTATCAATTATCTAATTCCACATTTCCCAAGTCACTATATGAGGACATAGTGACAGTAGGTGGTAACACACGGCCCTTGCCATTAAGAGCTGGAGACCACTAGGAAGGGACAGGTACTCGAGAAATAAATGGAAGCACCGTGGGCATCTTGGTACAAGTATTTAAGGGGAGAGGAGGAGCCGTGGGAGGGCTTGTTTTTTCTGGGAAGACAGGCAGTGCTTAATGTGGGGCTCATTCCCGGTCACACTCTTCAGAGATGGGTCCGTTTTCACCAGCTTTTCCAGATCATCCCTGAAAAGTGAGCCGGCATCTGAGTGCGGCTGGTGTGCTCCTGTGGTTGGAAACCAAGCTCCACGGTTGGAGTGCTGGGTTCTAAGCATTGTAAAGGGAAGCAGAACGGGGAGCTCGTGGGGCGCCCTTCTGGGAATTAGCGCCTGGTGAGGGGGACGGGTCCCAGACAGCATGCGAGGCAGCTTTAGAAGCCAAGCCAAATCTAGTCAGCCACCAAGAGAAACTGCAAACTGCAGTGTTAGACTCAGGAATCTAGACGGAGCCTTGCAGATTAGAACTGGTCAGGGGCGCCTGGCTGCCATGGAGTGAGCAACTCTTGATCTTGAATTGGGTGTAGAGATAACTTAAAAGTAAAAAAATCTTAAAAAAAAAAAAGGTCAGTAAAACTTACAGGAAGTAGTAGGGTGATTATAATAATTTGGTTTTTGCTTGTGCTATTTAATCCCCCTTCCCCCCCCTCCCGTCCTCAATATAATTACTCGTATTTGGGTGAAGTGGATTCACCCACTTCTTTGGCTCTAAAGTAATAAAATCATGTCAAGATTTTTATTTGATAGCTGCACTTTATTTGGGAGAATAAAATGACCATACGGTAAAATATGATGGTTATTTGGTGTAACGTTAACCACACCCCTATGCCTCTCCTAGCCATCAAATAAAGGCATCTGTGTATGTTACACCCTCAGTCTTGGGAACTGGATTCCCTTGTTTCTGTGTTCACTTCCCGTGAGTTTGTTTCCTGTGGATTGTTTCCTCAGGTCAGGGTGTCTTTCCAAGTGACCCAGAAAAATGCAGTGTCAGAATTCGTTTATTCAGAATTCTAAGTGCCCGTTGTCACCTTTGCTAGATAAAGAGAATATCAGGATTAAGAAACTCCATCCCCTTAGGTTGCTAGCAATTTAGAAAGCAAAACATACAGGGCTTCATAATATTTTGAATGAAACTGCTCTCAGGCTGCGTGGCATCAGGTATCAGTATATTCAAGGTCAGCATCTAAGGCTCCGGCTCAGTAGTTACACACAAACAGCTCACACCCGCAGCCTCGTAAACTGGGTAAATTGCAGGTGGAGTGAGACATGAAAATAATGGATGGAAGAAAATGAATTTCTCAGGAACCAACAGCTTGAGTCTCTGTAAACTAAGCCCTTTGAGGGCAGGAAAATGCCTTTTTTACACTTAACATTTTATTTTTCTTTTAAATGTTGCCACAATAACCCTGAGGTGGGTCAATTTTAGTTGTACAAATACAGTAATTGTATACATTCCCAGAAGTGGATTTACAGGGTAGTTTTGGCAGATAATGTCAAAATACTTTTCTATGAAGAGTGTCAGGGACCCTGTTGGCGGTTTTATAGACGAGGAAAGTCGTGATTTAGATGGAACGCTCCGCCACTCTGCCCCCGCGGTCCGGTACCGACGTCCAGAGCCGGAGGACCTGACCTGGGGGACCGGCTGGCCAGCTCGGGGCGGACCGCAAGCTTTGCAGGCCTGGGCCCAGGTGCACGCCACCGGACGGACCGCGCAGGTGGGGGGGATGCAATCAGAAAACAAATTCGGTAGAATCTGGTAGGATACGACGGGATTGCGCTCATATCGCTGCACACTGTAGGGTTTCAGTAGATAATTTAACCGCTGAAGAAGAGAACACTTAACCCTTTGCCAAGACGCCCTTGGGAGCTATGGAGGCTAGATTTTCGTTTTATATTTGAGAATGTTCAGAAACCTCTTATCTGACAAAATTTCGGAAGTAAAAGGGCGGGATCCTTAAAGAGAGTAGCCGTCCCTGGGTGGGCTCGAACCACCAACCTTTCGGTTAACAGCCGAACGCGCTAACCGATTGCGCCACAGAGACGGAGACACGGACAGCTGTCCTGTCAAACCTGATCATGTCATTTCCCCAGTCCAGCCTGTACGTAGGACGCACTTAGGAAATGAACCTTCTGCTGGACGTGTATATTGAAGAAATGTTCCGTTTCTTCGTTTTTGTTGCTCCTGTGTTTTCAAAACAAATGTTGACAATACAGCTATTCTTAGAGAGGAACCTCAGTGTTGATTGGTGGGGAGCTGGGCGCGGGACTGCTGTTTACCCTAAGTGTGAATGTAATCAAGTAATAATGATGATGATAGTAATAATAATAGTAAAGGACATTCGGGCCCATTTTATTTTCACTTCAATAAGAGAGCTTTCGCTAACACTCTGGTTGATAGAGAAGCGCCTGGAAGGATTCTGCACAGGTGAAGATATGTTCAATGGGAAAGATACCAGTAAGAGAAACACAGAAGGGAAAACCACTTAGGTTTGAGTGTGGAGACTCTTCAATGGATCCTTGAATTATCAGGTAAAAGTGTACTTCCCCGGAAGTAGGATATTCTCTGTACCAAACTACCAGCGCAGAGATCTCTTGCTAACTGCAAAGAGAAAAAAATCTTTACAAAGAGACCTCTGTCTCCACTTAAACTAGGGATCAAATTGAGCATCATTAACAATGGAGACGATTAACACAGGCGCTTCCGATGAAGTCACAGGAAGCACACAGGGACGCCCACATGATATTCTGGCCCAAAAAGGATTAACTTGGATGTAATTTGGCCTTTTGATCACTTCTGGCCTCCTTGTTCCATTTAGCTATTGCTGTGAAACAAGATGCTTAGAAACGTCAGGGATTGTTTCAGTCATGGCTCTTCCAGAGAAGCAGAACATGCGTGATAAATCTTCTCTCTCTCATCTCTCTCTCTCAATTCCTCTCTATAGAGATCCCCCCTTCTAGATCCATCTAACTATCATCAATCTACCTATCATCTATCTATCTCATCCTTTACCAATCTGATGGGCTTATGTGTAGAGCTGGCCAGCAAGCTTGAACTGAGGCAGGATTTCTGTGTCAGGCAGAATTTCTTCTTCAGGAAAGAAAGAAAAAAAAGGAATGAAATATTAAGAATTTTAAATGTTGGTTGAGTAAAATAAGATCTCGGAGATTTCAAAGTCAAAAAATCCACTTAGGGTCCTCAGCACAGACTTGAGTATTTTGGGATACAAGGTACATGGAAAGGTCGGGAAGGAAGTGCAAAATAGACATTAATACATCCCTGGAAAGAGAGAGCACCAGCCTGGGAAAAGGTGATCAGAAAAATTAAGGTGTGATGTAATTTTCTTTGCTTGGAGGATAATAAGTAGCCAAGTAATGTGCTATTTTGTCTTATATAAAACTTAGACTTGGAAAGGCTGGATGATTTGCCCAGGGTAACACACTAACATTGATTTCATAATGAACGAACTCCCAAACCTAAACTCTGAATCATTAAGCTCTAATATATTCCTATGACATCATAACAATGACAAGTATTTCAAATATAGTATCTGATCTCCAGTAGAGAGAATAGTGTCATGTAAGTTAACATACTGGTTAATTTCCACCCATCCTTCTTATAGATCTGGGGAATGGAAAGCAGAAACACCTGGTCTGTTGGCTTAAAATGTGCTTTAGAAATATCTAATTATTCTGACCCCAAATCAGAGAGAAGTTGATTAAATTCTTGTGATATGTCAGCACTATTAGCAGGAAAAAAGAGGCAAAGACATTTCAAAGGGGATAAGAAATTTTGACCAATGAGATCCGATTTCTGTAATTCTCCATCATCATATCCCAGTATAAACCCTTCCGTTCAGAATCCATTTGAGCCCTGGTGAAATTCTATAGCCGCATACTTGAATGTCACCGGTTCTGAAAACTTGAACAAATCCAGAACAGCCTAACTTAAGGGCTCTACAATTCCAGAGGTGAATGGACTGTAAAACAAAACAAAGCAAAGCGAAATATAGTTATAATGGAATAAAATATCCTCAACGAGTCAAGACAAGCCAAGTCTATTCATTCTTACTTTGTGTCTGGTACTGTGTTTGAGTCTATGTGAACTACAACAACAAACAAAGAATCCAAGTCCACAAGGGACTGGAAATTTTACATGTGAAATCATTTCAAAATGATACAGCACATAAACAAATTGTGAACTTCTTTAGTATAAACAAAATGTACTGAAGGCATTCAAGGAAGGACACCAGGGTATGAACAGATAGCAATGGATGGAATTCACTTAATATTCTCAACTCCAGATGAACAGTACAATTAGCCACAGGGTTTCTAAAGCAAAAGGATGTCAAGGCCCAATTCTCTGAAATTCTGATTTAGATTGCCAAAACATCAGTTTTTTTTTTTTTTTTTTTTTTTGAAGTATGCTAGGAAATGCCAATGTGAAGTCAGAATTGAGACTCCTGCTGTTAAAGAAAAAAGCCGGGGCACCTGGGTGGCTCAGTCAGTTGGGTGTCTGACTTAAGCTCAGCTCATGATCTCACAGTCTGTGGGCTTGAGCCCTGTGTTGGGCTCTGTGTTGACAGCTTGTAGCCTGCTTCAGATTCTGTGTCTCTTCTCTCTGCCCCTTCCCTGTTCGGTGTCTCTCGAAATAAAATAAACACGTGGAAAAAACATTTTTTTTTAAATAAAGAAAAAAGCCGATTCAAGTCATACTAGATTCACTGGTGAGCATGTTTACCCAAACTAAGTCATAGAGCCCAGCAGCATAGTGGAAAAAAGAACATCAACCACAGGCTCCGATACCAACGCTGATTCTTTGTTCTGCTATTTATTGACTGCATGAATTCTCTTTGCAACTCTTACAAGCAGTTCTTTCTGGAATGTTCTACACTGGGCCTTTGCTTACTTCTCTGTTTGGACAGATGGTATACAGATGAGAACCTATTTTTTTTTAATTTTTATATTTATTTCTGAGACAGAGAGACAGCGTGAGCAGGGGAGGGTCAGAGAGAGAGAGGGAGACACAGAAGGAAAACAGGCGCTAGGCTCTGGGCTAGCTGTCAGCCCAGAGCCAGACATGGGGCTCGAACCCACGAACAGTGAGATCATGACCCGAGCCGAAGGATGCTTAACCAACTGAGCCACCCAGGTGCCCCAAGAACCTATTCTTTATATCCATTCCAAATAAAATGTTTCTCAGGAGTATAGCTATCCTTCATTTTCCCCAAATACAACTGCCTTGGCATGTCCCAGGAACTTCCTTCCTCCTCTATCTATCCACTTCTTCCATCCAGCCAGCCTTCCTTCTCAGGACCCCCTATTAGGTACAGGGGATGGCCGTGTTCCTAATTCTCCGCTCTCTGGCCTCTCCCTTATGTTTATCAGGGACTTCAGTCTCCTTTCTGGCTCTCGCATGTGATACCCTCATTCCTATCATACCTCCGATCATGCCAGAATGGTAGATTCTGGTGAAGGCCTTCTTCCTGATGCTGTCCAAGACAGCAGTCTTCGTGCTGTGTGCTCACGTGGCTGAAGGGGCAAGAAAGCTCTCCAGCGTCTCTTCTATATCTTCTGTAAGGGCACTAACGCTAGTCATGATGGTTTCCCCCTCATGACCGAATCACCTCCCAAACGCCCCACTTCCAAATGCCATGAAACAGTAAGGATTTGGAGGAGACACATTCAATCTACAAAAGTTTCTATTTTCCCAAACTGTCATCAATATGGCTATTATTGTTTTTCAAGTCTTTGCTAATATGAAACATTACCAAGAGTTGGATAATTCAAGAATAATCCAAGTCTTTTACATTATTTTGAATGTTAATGTGACTCTCTTTGAATATTAATGTGTATGTTGGCCAGCTGTGTTCCCTCAGTGACTCCCCTGTTCACATCTTTTCCTGTTTTCTTTTAGTTCTTGATTTGTAGAAGCCATTTTACAGCATGAATAGGAACATTTGCCCATGACATATGGGAAGAATACTTCCAAATCTGGTGTGTGGTGTAATTAAGTAACATAAGCTTTTAGGTTTTGTACTGTCAAGTCTGATAACTCTTTCATAATTTCTGACACTGATATTATGTGAAGAAAGGCCTTCACAACAAAGGATTATTTTTTAAATTATCCTAAACTTTATTTGGGCACAACCATGATGTTATATTTTACATTAAGAAAATATTAAATATTTTTCTAACGAACCCCCTCCAGACTGTTTAAATTTAGTGTAGTAGGAATTTAATGCCTTCCCCCAACCCTTAATGTTTGAAGCACATTTCAAATAAATGATCCTTTTCTCCATAATTTAAATACCAATTTAAAGATAAACTATTTCGGGGGCACCTGGGTGGCTCAGTTAGTTAAGCGTTTGACTCTTGATCTGACTGATCTCAGCTCAGGTCTTGATCTCAGGGTTGTGAATTCAAGCCCCAAATGGGACTCTGTGCTGGGCATAGAGCCTATTAAAAAAAAAATTACTTGCAATATAAATCACCGATCTGTTTTTTGAAATTGCTATTCCACAGCCTTTGGAGGAAAAAGAAACCTTGATCTTGTCTGAGGACGGCAGGGAAATCTTCCACGTCGAGAGAGAAGCAAGTTAGGAAACCTGTGTGGAGCCGCCCTAGATGCTTCTTGTCACATAGGTCTCCGTCACGATTCGTTTTTGTTGCTCTGGGAATTTGCCTCTTTATGTCTTCTGTTTAGTTCCTAGAGAAGCTGGAGGTTCACACCTGAAGAGGCAAGCTCCCTTCAGCTCCATCTTTANGAGGCGAACAACAGGTCAAAGGAAGGGACACACGCCAGCACCCCTCACACACAGTCCTGGTGCAATCTCTGAAGATCAGACGTTCAACTCAACTCTCATGTGAGCATCAAGTTCCATATATGCCTCGGATATAAAATGAAACGTGCCAGAATCCAGCCTCAGAGCACCGCAGAGAAGGGACTTGGCTTAGTCCTGATCCCATCACGTGGATCTCGAAACTTTCTTTAATACAGGCGTAGTTTCCTCACCACCTGCAAACTGCCGAAATCACTGTTATCGTCCCAGAGTCGCCAGGAGCTCTGGATGAGACAAGATATCATAAAACAGCTCCAGAAGATGTAATTGACTGTTCAAATAGAAAGAATCACTGTAAAACAGTAACAATAGGATTTTAAAGCTTGGGATGGCCTTAAATACCACACAGTGGTCTGTTCAAAAGAAATATCATGCAAGCCTCAAATGCAATTTAAAAATTTTTAGTAGCCACATGAAAGGAAAACAAAAAGAGAGACAAGTGAAATTTGAGTAATATATTTTATTTAACACAATATATCTAAAATATCATTTTAACATAAAATGGATATAAATTATTAAGGAGATAATTTACACCTTTTTTTGTACTAACCCTTCCAAATCCAGTGTGTATCTTACAGGTATAGCATATCCCAATTTAGACTAAAATTTTATGTGCTCAATAGCTACCTTAATAGTGCAAATATATGGTGTAAATGCTTATTTTATAGAGTGGAAAAACAGGTTCAGAGACGTTAAGGGACCCTTTTCAAGGCCATCTGGTTTTATGATGGTAGGGTTTGGTGTGGAAGTCCAATCTTTTAACCTGTTTTTACTTTATTTTGCGCTTAGCGTGGTAGGGATCTAATTCTTTCACCTAAGCTTTATCTGACTAATCTAACACCATTTACTGAGTGAGTCATCCTTTCTGCACTAATCTAAAATGACACTTTGTAATACAGTACATTCCTACATAGTGCTGATCTGTTTCCGGACTTTGCATTTTGCTTTTATCTACTCTCTTTGGAGGAAAAGGAACTCTGGATCTCATCCCTGTATGTCGTGAACACCTTCCAGCGGTTTCCCATTTAATTTACACTGTTAACACCGACAGAACAACGCACAAGGTTTTAAACGTATCACAGGAGAACACAGAACTGGGTGGAAGCACACAGCACATTCTACACATGCGGTTCTCACCGCAGGGCCTGCGGCCCGGCCAGCTCGGGAGACCCCCATCCACAAGGCACCAGGCTCGGACGCACGCATGCAACTCGGCTCCACACACATTCACAGGGAGGAGGCGTGGAGGGGCCGGAGGCAGGGGAGCGCGAATGGAGGACAGAGAAATGCGAAGCACAGGT
>NW_027530352.1:268426-269623 GCF_008692635.1 Crocuta crocuta | reverse complement strand
GGGCACTTCTCACGCTTCGGTTCCAAGACGCGCGATCGTTGGGGAGGCAGCTGAGGAGAAAACTGAGAAGACTGTGGCATGACAGGAAATGCACACTTAGAAATGGAAGCAGTATCGATGTTAAGCTGGTAAATTCTGGAAGGGGAAAAAGAAGGGGGGGGGGAAGGAGATTAAGGGCAACCCATACTTTTTTTCATTTTTTAAACAGGGAACAAAAAGGCATCTGCGCATATTTGAACCCATGAGGGAAAATCTCCATGCAGGAAATGAATTTTAAAAATCCACCGAAAAGACAGATGAAGCAGGTTCCGGAGGCGGCTGTAGCACGGGCTTGGCGTGTGCCAGGAACCAGCTCCTCCGGGAGAACGGCAGGCAGGTAAAGGATTCGTGTTGAAGGGGTCGGGGGGGCTCTGGCTGCCAGATCCTTTTTCTGTGCAGGTGACCCGATGGCGGCGCGGAGGAGGGACGAAGAGACAGCAGCGACCGTTCCAGGCTCCCCCACCAGTCCCTGCTCGGCCAGAAACACCGGTCTGCTTTGAACTGCCCACGGGCAAACCGTAAGGCCTCGGTGCCCCTGAACCCGCTGCCCCACGCCCCCCCCCCTGCACGCCGGGGCCATCCGTTTAGGAGTGGGTTCAACGACAGAAGTCCACGTCGAAGTTCATACAAAAGGCTTCTCGTTTTCAGATATATCAACGCAGCCTTCTGAGCCAGGAGTTGAGCACGAGTGGGTTGCAGAGATTTCTGAAAATGGGCACAAAAGACAACCAACAGGAGCTACTCCAGAGTGCGGTTTTCCCTGCTAGACCTTGACCTTATCAGGTGGAGACCCTGTTTTAAGCTTCCTCTTCCAGGTTGGGGGGGGGGTGGCCTCTGCCAGGGACACCCGCCTTTGGCTTGCGTCACCACCTCCTCTCCTGGGGCGAGAAACAAGCAAGCTTCAATTACAAGCTTTGTTTTTTGTGGTTGTGGTTTTATTTTTCCTTAAGGATAAAGAGCTATTTCAAGAAACACTTGGGGCCTGTGTGNAAGGCCAGGCTGCCCCACCCACCCCGTCCCCTTTCCGTCTCCCGGGCTCCCATGCCTCCCTCTTCTTTCTTCACAATGAAAAAGCCACTTAAAACCCCGAGACCCTTTCCGTTGGCGGAGCAAACAGATAAAAAACGGAGGCAAACGTGACAACGGGCCGAGACCCGG
>NW_027530352.1:242357-268295 GCF_008692635.1 Crocuta crocuta | reverse complement strand
GAGACCCAGCCCCTCCCCGCTGACTCCGCCCCCTCCCCGCTGACTCCGCCCCCTGCCCCGCCCCCACCGGGGGGAGGTGGACTGGGGACTGCAAATTCCACATTGTCTGGACTGTGAGGTTGCAGGTTACTCACGTAACGACAGATCTTTTGCTGTCACGGAATTTTAGCCCCAAATACGGTCAGTTTAAGCGGTAACTGTCTTCCGTGGGATTTAGGTAACGCGCGGGGGGAGGCTCCGGAAGGCTCCCACCTCCACAGCAGAGCAGAGAATATTCCACCCAGGTTTCCGTTCACTTCTCCGCTTTGGCCTCAAAAACTTCCATAACTCTAGAGATGTTCTAATGGCTGCGACCACCTCTACCAGGCCTAAGGCCCGTGTGAATGTCGACACTATCCCTTTGTTTTGTGTATTTAATTCAGGTCTAATTGGCAGCATTGTAAGATATTCACGTGTGCACTGCAATGATTTGATATATATGTATCCGCAGTGGAAGGATTCCTCCCTATCGGCTTTACTCTAAAGCAAGCGTAGGGGAAATGCCTTTTCTTAGCAGAGTAGAGACGAAAACAGTTTTTCAGAATAGAAGTTTATTTAAGAAGTAAGGGAAAACGAAAACATTAAAGCATAGGAATACATGGACTGAATACAAGTGTCCCGTTTGGTCTGAGATCCTGAAAGGTACTCTACTTACCTGAGGTAGATTTCGGTTGGCACTGTCACAAGAGAGCCTCTGTCCCTCCCAGAAGTGACCTTCTAGTTCTGCTTACAGGCTCCCAAGCTGGCCTCTCCAACCTCAGGTTCTGCTCTCTGAATAACACCAACACCTTCCCCCCCCAGGTAAAAGCCCTCACCCTCAGACCTGTCGCATACCCCTAACGTTCTCCTTTTGAGGGATGGTCCATCCTCAATTTACTTAAAGACTAGAGACAATTACCTGTAAGATTAGTTGAAACAAGGGGCAAGTCACCGCCCTGCCAAGGATACAAACTCCGCCCCTTCTCCAAGTTCCAACGACTCACAAGCAGCCACAAGGACTGTCAGCACCACCAGGCCACACACCCCATACTATTTTAAGTATCACAATTGTGAAACATACACTAGTGATGGGCACGGTTTGCACCAAAGAGAAACAGATACATCTTGCGTGTTTTATCACACTGGGCAACTTCTCATGGTGTAAGAGCTACTTAAGAAAATTACCAAAACACATCAGATCGAATAAACTTCCAGCATTTGTTTTCCAAAAAAACAAAAACAAACACACACACACACACAAAATCCCCTAGAATCAGATTCCTTATTACCACCATATGCTCCATCCACTGACCCTAAGGTTTTCAAGATCACCAGCCAGTCACTAGGATCAAAGCTCAGAGCCACACACAAGGTAGCGGCCGGCCACCCACGAGTCCGAATGGCAGCGCTCTCTGCAGGGCAGGGACTTGTTAAAAACTAAACCAGAGAACGGCACTAGCAACAACATATTTACTCATCAGTCTACAGTCCCAGATACTGTAGGAATCTTAAGTATTTATACTGAATGTCTTTTAATCTGAGAGAAGGAAAAAAACCCTCAGAATTGTCCATTTATAATCCCTGGATTGATTACAATATTTCTAGAGAATGTTAAAGATAATCATAATTATCCTGGCAAATTGCAGGCACGTGCTCATCCTTAAACCTCTGATGAATCTGCCAACTAATTTTCCCTTCTAGCACTTAGAATCCTACATCCCAAGCCAAATGGATACCTTGTGTTGTGACTGCAACCCTTTCTCTGGGAATAAAAGTATTCTCTCTTTCCTTGGCAGAACTCTGAAATAAACGAAAGGTGGGTCGTTATGGGGCTTGATTTGCTACAAACAGCGGGATAACGGAGTGACAAGAACGCCAGCTCTGGAGTCGGGATACTCAGAATCGAGAAGTTTAGCTCCTCCATTAATAATGCATCATTAGGCGTTCTATTCTGTGCCTGCTCAGGCTTAAACCTTTCTTTTGGTTTCCCTTAATCATTCTGTGAGGAGCTGGAGCGCGTAGCTTCTCACTGAAAGAGACGCGATGAAGTCCCAACAGACGCTAACAACATCACGACAATCTGCTGAAATGTGCATTTCTAGTTGGAAAGAAATCCACCTCTCAAGCTGAGATTCCAAGCATCAGTGACCATCTCAAAGATGTTTCAGGGAAAGGAAACTTTGGAGGCGGTGCCTCAACTCACACTACAGGACAAAAGCTGAGTATTCTGCCTCTATGTCACTGGCCCTCCGAAGGGGGAGCTTTGGGGGAAATTTTGATCTAGTGCAACTATTCCCTGGCCCTTCAGTTCTTTTCACTACCAGCAATGGTTCCCAGGCTACTGTCAACATGCTAGTCCTCATTCTGGTCAAGAATAATAAAAGGGACAGAGGCAAAGTCACCATAATCCTTTCCCCCAACAGTAACACGTCACACCTTCTATCACAAGGTTACGTCCTTTCCTTTATTGGACTTCCAAATTTTAAAAAGCGAAAGTAAAGTAATCATTAAGTGGTTCAGATAAAAGAAAAGCATCTTTACCTGAGTTACCCATGAGGCCTGCCGCGACTTGCCCTCGCCCCCCCACCCCCCACCCCGGACGGGTTCCTGGGGATCTAAACACCTGTTTACATACCGACTCCGTTAAAAGTCCCCTCTACCGTATGGGCCAACTAACTATGAGAGCAGTTCTCTTCATACCTATTGTATGTACACAGTCCACAATCGGGTCTCTCACTGGCAAAAAGTTGTCTGCCAAGTACGTCCTTTGGGACCCAATAAGGTAGGAGAGTTTCTAGCAAGGCTTTTTTCAGACTCAAGGGACTTTTTCACTTATGTGAGCTCCCCGGTATACCACAAGAGCAGACTGCTGACAGAAGTTCTTCTCAGAGACTCTGTAAGGTCTTTCCTCAGACTGGGTTTCTTTGGTGCAAACCCAAGAAGGCTCTCCCAATGAATGGATTCACCACATTCAAGACAAATAGACACACTTTCACCAGTATGGCTTCTCTGAAGAGTAAGAAAGTCATAGTTCTGTTAGAAGTTTTTTACACACTGGCTGGGGTTTCTCCCCACTGTGGGCTTTCTGACATCCGATGCGAGGTGCATACTGTCTGAAGCTCTGTTGACGCTGACGGCATTTAGAAAGTCCTCTGGTGTGAATTCTCTTGGGACGAGGAGGGGTGGGCGCTGCTAGAAAGTTCTCTCACACTCACTGCATTTGGGAGGTTTCCCACCTGTACGAATCCCCCTGTGGGTGATCAGATATGAGCTTGGACTACAGCTTTTCCAAAACTCAGGGCGTTCGTAAGGTTTCTCACTGGAGTGACTGGTAAAGTTTCCTGCTAGGGTGGCTCTCTGGGCAAACCATTTCTCAACTTCCCACAATTGCATTCTCTGGTCCCCAATGAAGTCTGAGCTCTCAGGAAAGTCTGAGATTTGCCTAGAGTCCTTTATCTTGGGAGTTCTCGGACATGTACATACACTTTTTATGGTATTATAACACTTTGTCCGATCAAGACGTTTGTGAGGCTTCGGATGCATGGGGAGGGCTGAGCTCAAGACCTTTCTCACCCGTATTACAGATGAACGGTTTCTCACCAATATGGATTGTCTGATGTTGCAGAAGGGACGAGCTCTGGTGGAAGGTTTTATCGCACACGCTGTACTTATAACGCAGCTCTTCTGTCTGAGTTCTCATTTTCTGTTGGGCAACAAAGTCCATGCCTAGGAGGAAGCCACTCTCACATGGAGACCACTGATGCGGTTTCTCTTCCATGTGAATTCTCTGGTGCACAATGAGGTCTGAGCTACAGCTGAAACTTTTCTCATATTCAAGGCATTTGAAAGTGTGAGTGTGAGTTGCCTGATGCCTGATGAGGTTAGCGCTCCGCGTAAAACTTCTCATACACTCCAGGCATTTATACGGCTTCTCACCTGTATGGACTCTCTGATGTACAATAAGGTCTGATTTCTGGCCAAAGCACTTCTCACAGGCGCCACACTTATAGGGCTTCTCCCCAGTATGAACTCTCTTGTGAACAATGAAGGCTGAACGGTGTCGGTAACTTTTCTCACACTTGTTACACTTGTAGGGCCTTTCACCAGTATGAGTTCTCTGGTGGCTAATAAGATCTGATTTCCCACTAAAAGCCTTTTCACACTCCAGACACTTAAACGGTTTCTCACCTGTGTGAGTTCTTCGGTGCCTTATGAGGTTTGTGCTTCGGCTGAAGCATTTATCACACTCGCTACACAGATACGGCTTCTCGCCCGTGTGGCTTCGCTGGTGGACAAGCAGGTCGGAGCTCTGGCCGAAATTCTTGCCACAGATGTCACACGTATAGAATTTTTTACCTGCGTGTGTCCTCTGGTGTCCTGACAGGGCTAGGTGGTGCCAGAAGCTCTTCTCGCATTTGCTACATTTATAAGGTTTCTCGTAATTGTGGATCCTCTGGTGTGAGAGAAGATCTGAGCTTTGGATGAAGCTTTTCTCACACATATCACATCTGTAAGGTTTCTCCCCAGGATGGGATCTCTCACACATAATAAGAGCTAAGTGTTCACAGAAGTTTTGCTCACGTTCAAGGCACTGGTACAGCTGATCGTCTAGCTGAGAAATCTCATGCACATGAATAAATATCTTTTTACCCTTCTGAGGGCATACATGATATATTTTCCTTTTCTGAGTTCTCTGCTTATCTTTGTCTTCTGAAGCGTACATTTTCTATGGCTCTCTCCTAGGGAGTTTTCCACTGGTCTTCCTGACCCATCATCTTCTTCATAGCGGTCTTTGTGGTAAGAACTTGAAAGACACATCGGTTCTAGGCCTTTCAGTCACGAGTGGTTCATCTCTACAAGTTCCCAGCATCCTATACACTAATTCCTTACTCGGTATTTCCAACCCTGTGAGACAAAGAAGAAACATTATTTATATTCCTATGACTAAGAAAAGAATGTTCAAAGTTAAAAGTCCCTGCAGAAAAGACAGAAATTCTCCATCAGAGTCCGTGAGTGCTCTAGTTTTTACAAGGGTTGAAATCGGTTGATTTTCTTCTTTTCTAATACAAAACTCATCAGCAACACATCTGGGGGAAAGGCCAGGAAGGATTATTTCTTTTATGAACCTGAGTGATCTCAAAATGGGTTCTTCACCACCCCTCGCTTCAACTGAGTAATCAAGACAAGCCTCACAGCTCCTCAGGGCACAGAGCAGGTGCTCAAAGCCGGAAGATAAGTTTTTATTTTGCATCTACAGACACCTGAAATAACCTATGAAAACGCTGATGCACATGTTATTTGGTGTACGTACGTTCTTCTGGGGACAGGGCCCACGGTTCCTCAACTGTGATGTGCGGACCAGGGGTCTGCATATTCATGTGAAATGAGAAGTGCATGAGGGCTGCGTATAGCACGCTAGTAGTGTAACAGACCAGAACCCAAACCAAAACGGCTCCGGCAGCAGAAGCATGAGTGGCCACCTGAGTTCAGACAAAGTAAGGAGCCTAAGGGATCTAGAAGATGAATGACTTCCTGTCTCATCAATCTGCTGATCATTCTTCCAATTTCCATGCGACAATATGTAAACTCCCATGTGCAAGGCACAGAGACGGCTCTTATAATAAAAAAAAAAAATTATTTGTAAATACATAAATGTTTTTTTTAAATGTTTTTTTAATTTATTTCTAGGAGAGAGACAGAGAGAGAGACAGCGTGAGCAGGGGAAGGTCAGAGAGAGAGGGAGTCACAGACTGAAACAGGCTCCAAGCTCTGAGCTGGCAGTCAGCACAGAGCCCGACGCGGGGCTCGAACCCACGAACCGTGAGATCATGACCTAAACGAAAGTCGGATGCTTAACCAATTAAGCCACCCAGGCACCCCTATTTGTAAACATAAGAAGAAATACCACGGCTTCAAATGTCAACTCAAAAAAGTTCTAATGTTTAGTTTTAGGGAGAAGAGAAAATGGAATGGAAGGGGGGGATGTCGTGAGTGCGGCTTCTTGAGTGAAGACACAGGCTCACAGAAGTGCGGGGTTACAACCAGTGCAGAGGGAGAGAGCGAGGGAGAGGCGTGACCCATGGCCGCCAGGGCAGTGAAGTCAGCAGCTCGGAGCAGGGGAAGGAGGCGAGCTTGACGAGGGACAGCACGCTCGTGCTACATACAGCAACCACACACCCTAGATTTCAAGTATTCTATCACGTCGTCATGATCTACAACACCACTGTAGACACTACATTTGTTTTGGTCCAAATTACAAGTTCCAGATGAGTCTCACAGTTGCGTTAAGAATTCCTTACGCTCCAAGATGGTTTCCCTCTGTTCCCCTGATAACAGATATCCTAGGAAATAAGTGCATAAACCTGTTCCATCACATGAACCTCCGCCACCGAGTAAAGTGTCTTAAGAGCGAACCTCATGATAGAACGAATATCCTTCTATTGTTCACCAACACGCTGGGCGTCAGAGTTCCCCTCGCTGAGCCCTGTGAGCGCGTCTCAGAGTGCTAACCAGGTGTCTGCCATGCCGGGCATCCAGGGACACTCACTGCAGTCACTGATGAACCAGGGGCCTCTTCAGAAAAAGCCAGAAACTACTAACGATGACCCACGGTGTACTGAGTGCTAGAGTGTATGCCGCGGCCACCATCACCAACCCCCAAGCCTGAAGTTTCTTATTCACTAGGGTTTGGAACCAAATGCCTCGTAGACGACTGCTCTTGCCTCACTGACGGTCAAGGAGAAGTTCAGCACAGGCGCGCAGTGGAGCAGAAACCTGGGCCTCCTCCACCCCCCATCCGCCCGATCTCACTTCCTGTTCTTTCAGGAACTCAGGCCAAAGCCTGGTGTCATCCTGTGACCCGCTCCCTCACACCCCACACTGAGCCAGCGACAGGTGCGCTGGCTCCATTCCCAAAACGAGAGTCCAGCCTGGAGCCAAGGGAGAGCTCAGAAGCAAGTAAGCCCAATGCTCGGTTCTTGGGCCTCCAGCCTCTAGAACTGGGAGAAGATAAATCTGCTGTTTATGCCACTCAGTCTGTGGCATTTTGTCACTGGCCCCAGAACAGAGGCCACCCTCCTGGTACTACCCTCCCTACACTCGGACTCTCCACCCTACGGCCAGCAAACTCGTGTTAAAACAACAGAATGTGGGGCCCCTGGGAGTTCGGTCGGTTGAGACTCTGCCTCTTGATTTCCACTCAGGTCATAACTCAGGGTCATGATCTCAGCATCTTGAGATCAAGCACAGCGGAGCCTGCTTGGGATTCTCTCTCCCTCTCTGCCCTCCCCTTTCCCGCTCTCTTTAAAAACCAGCAAACAGCCCAGACAGACAACAGGGGAGGTCCTTCTGCGTCCCCCTCGGGGCTCACCGCGGCCCTGCTTACCCTACCAGCTGTCATCACCTCGGTGCTGCTAATAACCCTGCGGCCACTTCCCCCACCGGCTCCCTCACTGTCCCGCGTCCCGTACGTCCCACTGGCTACCCAGCTGTCCTCACCTGTGCTCGCCAGGGCCTCTGCCCTCCCAGTCTGGTCTCTGGGAAAGGAAGGGACCCCTTCCCCAGCGGCCTGTGTCCCCGCGGGAAAGGAGGGGTCCAGGTGCCGCTGTGCCGGGGGGCTCGCGGCAAGGCCTGGGCGCGGCGCCTACCTGGAAGCTAGCTGCGGGGAGAGCGCCGTGCTTCCTGGGCCCGCCGGGCCAATCTCTCTCAGCGGATGGCCTTCTGTAAGACACAAGACGAAGACAGTGACAAATGAGCTGACTTGGCACCAGAGTGGTCCCCTCAACAACCCCGAAAATGGTAATAGTTTTCTTAAGAAAGAGCAGATGGGTTTTCCCCTATGATGTCCTCCATTCAATGCGGGAGAGACTAACGGTCGTCCTAAGCCATCCGTGGGCCTCTCCAGAAAGGCGCCAAGAATCTGAAAACGATCTGCACAAGCGGCGGCCTCCTCGGGGAAGGGGAGGCCCCCAAGGCCGAATCTCAGGGGAGACACGTGTGACGGCGACACCGTGGCCACAGGAACGGAGGCCGCTTCCTCCACAGCCGTGGGGACAAGGTGCACAGAGAAGGCCACAGCTGTGCCCTGGGCGCCCCTCCTTGGTGGTGGATGGGCCACCCGCTCCGGGGCATCGAGGCCACCCCCTGCCCCGGCCCCGCTGCCTTCTGTTTCGGCTGCGCGCAATACAGGGGCCGCTTGATGACAGGCACCAGAGTCAGAGTGCCAGGCCAGTGCCCCGACTCCAGCCCTCGGCAGCCAGACCTGCCTGACCCGGTCACTGAGGCTTTAGGTCCCTTGCGGGTCCCGCCGCTGGGGATCAGAAGCAAGAGCGGAAGTGCTCAGAGCCAGACAATACACGGGCCTCTGCGTGACAGCCGGTCTGGAGCTGCCACTACTCCAGGGACCTGGCTCGAGCTCTGGCTAAGACGGGGTAAACACAGGCTGTCCTGGGCCCCCCCTCAGAATGTTCCTGAAACCTGGACAGGAAGCACAAGCCAGCTACCCGAGAAGCCTGAAAAGTACACAGTACAAAGGTCAGGGAAGACCCGAACTTCCAGGCAGCCCAACCAGCGGGGAGCTGATGACTGTCGTTGCTGTTCGCTCTAGCAGTCCCGGCCCGGCTCCGCACAGGCCCACACAGGCAGGCAGCGCTGCGCCGTGAAGGACAAAAGGAACAGAGAGGAATTTAAGGTCCTTCAAGATGACGGAAAAGGTTTTTTTAGAAAAAAGGAAAACAAGGGCACCTGGATGGCTCAGTCGGTTAAGCGTCTGACTTTGTTTCAGGTCACAATCTCAGGGTTCATGGGTTCGAGCCCTACATCAGGCTCTGTGCTGACAGCTCAGAGCGTGGAGCCTCTTTCGGATTCTGTGTCTCCCTCTCTCTCTGCCCCTCCCCCACTCCTGCTCTGTTTGTCTCTGTCTCAAAAATAAATAAAACATTAAAAATAAAGAAAAAAGGAAAATAAAAATGCATAATAGGGGCACCTGTAGGACTCAGTTGGTTAAGTGACCAACTCTTGATCTCAGCTCAGGTCATGATCTCGCGGTTTGTGGGACTGAGCCCTGCATCAGATTCAACAACAAACTGAAATAGCCTCACTGGTTATTATATTAATGGCAGGCAGGAGTTAAGGGATACTACCAAAACTGAAAAAACAGTTAATTAAAGGCTAAATGAGAAAATGGTACTAAGGCATTACAAATATCTATGTTCAAAGGTAGCTATTATAAGAAAAATCAAACATTCTAAAAATTTTTTTATTTTTATTTATTTTTAATTAATTTACTTTTAAAATGTTTGTTTATTTTTGAAAGACAGAGACAGAGCATGAGCAGGGGAGGGTAAGAGAAAGAGGGAGATACAGAATCCGAAGCAAGCTCCAGGCTCTGGGCTGTCAGCACAGAGCTGGATGCGGGGCTCGAACCCACAAACCATGAGATCATGAGCCATCCAGGTGCCCCTAAAGATTTTTTTAATGAAAGAGCAATGAAAACACAAGTAGTTGAAAAAACAAGTATAAATAATATGATTGTGCTGAGACCAACATATCAACCATATGAATAAATGAGAAGGAGTTTGACTTGCCCATTTAAAAAAAATTTTGTTTAAATTTTTAATGTTAATTTATTTTTGAGAGAGAGAGAGAACCCAAGTGAGGGAAGGGGCAGAGAAGGAGACACAGAGTCCAAAGCAGGTTCTAGGCCCTGAGCTGTCAGCAGAGGCCCCGAACTGAACCCACAAACTGTGGGATCATGACTTCAGCCAAAGCTGGACACTCAACCAACTGAGCCATCCAGACGCCCCTGGACCTAGATTATTTCATAAGGGTATTTTAACGAATTCACAAGCCAAATAAACCTAATGCTTCATAAATATCTTTCAGAGCACTAAAAATAAACAAAATTTCTCATTCTTTTGTGAAGATAGTTTAACATTGCCAACTAAACCGCACGAAGAGTATAAAAATGTTTTTGTTGCCCAGTATTAGTGCGAAAAATACTAACAAAAATCCAACATCACGTTAAGGAAAGTAATATACAATGACAAAAGTGGGAGCTATTCAAGTAATGCAAGATTTGTTCAGTATCAGCAAATCCATTAATATAATACTGCATATTAACAGATCTATGTGGAAGAGTCAGGATTATCTCCATAGATGCTGAAGGAACTCACAACAGAAATCAACATGCATGCCTGATGAAACTGCTCAAGAAAGTAGGAATTAATGAATACTTCCTTTTAGTTTTTATACGAATACTTCCTTTTAAATGATAAAATACACACTCCTTAGTCTTACAGCCAGTACCAAAGTGAGAAATACTAGTCATTTCCAACAGGATCAGGAACAAGTCAAGAATGACCCACTATCTCCTCTGTTATTAAACTCTGACCTGGAAGTACTGGCCAATGCAATTAGAAAAGAAAAATCAATTAGAGGCTTAATATCTGCAAAGAGATAAAATTGTTATTTGTTTGGAGAAGTATGAAAGCACACTTAGAAAACACTAGATAACCTTGAGAGAGTAAGGGTTGTGGAGACCCTGTGCAGAATATACATGAATGAATATTAAAGTCTCTTTACAAACCGGTAAGATTCTGGCAGGCAGGTTCTTTTTTTTTTTTTTTTTTTAATATTTTTATTTATTTCTAGGAGAGAGAGAGAGACAGCGTGTGCAGGGGAGGGTCAGAGAGAGACACACAGACTCTGAAATAGGCTCCAGGCTCTGAGCTGGCAGTCAGCACAGAGCCCGACGCGGGGCTCGAACCCACGAACCATGAGATCATGACCTAAGCGAAAGTTGGACGCTTAACCGACTAAGCCACCCAGGCGCCCCTCTGGCAGGCAGGTTCTAAGATCCACTTGCTAAGGACCACGTGTCGTTTCCCTTGCTTATTAACCCTGCCACCCACCCATCTGGAGTGGTCTGCCTTTTTATTCAGCTCTTCGTGCCCTTGGTGTACTGAGGCCAGACTGCAAACTAACACTCCCCAGGATTTTGAGGGCTACCTCAAGAAACAAGCCAAAGTACACATAGTGAAGAGTCCCTCTAAGAGTAGGGAAATAAAATAACCAAAGTCTCAACAAGAGAGACCAAGAGACACCATTCAAAGAACACTTCCTGAGCAGACAGGCCCTGGACAGTCAAAGAGCCTACTTTAATACAGCAGTACTCGCAGGTGCAGAGTGCATAACAAGCTTTTAAAACTAACAAGAGACAGAAAGCTAACCAAAATGACAAAACGGAAGAGCTCTCCTCTAAAGACATTCCAGGAAGAAATGACAGCTAAAGAACTGTTCAAAACAGATATAAGCAACATAACTGAACAAGAATTTAGAACAATAGTTATAAAATTAATCGCTGGGCTTGAAAAAGGCATGAATGACATCAGAGAAACTACTGCTACAAAGACTATTGAGCTTAAAAATAGTTGTGATGAATAAAAAAATGCTATAAATGAAGGGCATAATAAAATGGAGGCGTCCAATGCATGGACTGAAGAGGCAGAAAGGAGAATAGATCAATTAGAAGATACAATTATAGAAAAAGAGGAAATTGAGAAAAAGAGAGATAAACTGATCCAGGAACACGAAAGGAGAGTTTGAGAGCTCAGCAATACAATCAAATAGAACAATATCCGTATAATAGGAATTCCAGAAGAGGAAGAGAGAGGGAAAGGCGCTGAAGGAGTCCATGAACAAATTATAGCAGAGAACTTCCCCAATCTGGGGAAGGAAACGGACGTTGAAATCCAACAGGCACACAGAACTCCCCTCAGAGGTAACTTGAATTGATCTTCTGCGTGACATATCATAGTGAAACTGGCAATATATAAAGACAATGAGAGAATTCTGAAAGCAGCTAGTGATAAATGGGCCCTAATATACAAAGGGAAACCTATCAGAGTGGTGACAGACCTATCTACTGAAACTTGACAGGCCAGAAAGGAATGGCAGGAAATCCTCAATGTGACGAACAGAAAAAATATGTAGCCAAGGATCCTCTATCCAGCATTCAGAATAGAAGGAGAGATAAAAGTCTTCCCAAATAAACAAAAATTGAAAGAATTTGTCACCACTAAACCAGCCCTACAAGAAATCCTAAGGGAGACTCTATGAGGGAAATGTTGCAAGCAACGCAAGGTACCAGAGACACCACCACAAGCATGAATCCTACGAAGAACACGATGACTCTAAACCCATATTTTTCAATCATAACACTGAATTAAAACGGACTAAATGCTGGAATCAAAAGACACAGAGTAGCAGAATGGATTAAAAAAAAATCCATCTATTTGCTGTCTACAAGAAACTCATTTTAGACCTGAAGACACCTTCAGATTAAAAGTAAGAGGATGGAGAAATATCTATCATGCTCCTGGAAGTCAAAAGAAAGCTGGAGTAGCTATACTTATATCAGACAAACGGGACTTTAAAGTAAAGGTAGTAACAAGGGATGAAGAAAGGCATTAGATAATAATTACACAGTCTATCCATCAGGAAGAGCTAACAATTATAAACGTCTACGCACCAAATACGGGAGCACCCAAATACATAAAACAATCACAAACAGAAACATTCTTATGGATAAGAATGTGCTAATAGCAGGGAACTTCAATACTCCACTTACAGCAATGGATACATCAACTAGACAGAAAATCACTAAAGACACAATGGACCAGATGGATTTGACAGATATATTTAGAACTCTACATCCTGAGACCATAGAATTCACTTTCTTCTCAAGTATGCATGGCACATTCTCCAAGATAGGTCACATACTGGGACATAAAGCAGCCCTCAATAAATATAAAAGAATTGAAATCATACCATGCACGCTTTCAGATCACAATGCTATGAAACTTGAAATCAACCACAGGAAGAAGTCTGGAAAACCTCCAAAAACATGGAGATTAAAGAACACCCTACTAAAGAACGAATGGGCCAATTAGGCAATTAGAGAAAAAATTAAAAACTATATGGAAACAAATGAAAATGAAAATATAACAATTCAAACTCTATGGGATGCGGCAAAGACAGTTCTAAGAGAAAGTACATTACACTCCAGGCCGACTTCAAGAAATTAGAAAAAGCGCAAGTACAAAATCTAACAGCTCACCTAAAGGAACTAGAGGGAGAGCAACAAGAGCACCCCAAACCCAGTAGGAGGAGAGAAATAATAAAAATCAGGGCAGAAATAAACAATATAGAATCCCAAAAAACATCTGAACAGATCAATGAAACCAAGACTTTTTTTTTTTTTAATATTTATTTATTTATTTCTGAGAGAGAGAGAGAGAGAGCGTGAGCAGGGAAAGTCAGAGAGAGAGGGAGATACAGAATGTGCAACAGTCTCCAGGATCTGAGCTGGCTGTTAGCACAGAGCCCGACACGGGGCTCACACCCACAAACCATGAGATCATGACTGGAGTCGAAGCTGGATGTTTAACGGACTGAGCCACCCAGGCACTCCCAAGAGTTGTTCTTTTTTTGAAAAAATAAACAAAATTGACAAATCTCAAGCCAGGCTTCTCAAAAAGAAAAGAGAAAGCACCCACAGAGACAAAATCATGAATGAAAATGGACTTATTACAACCAATCCCTCAGAAATACAAGCAATTATCAGGGAATACTATGAAAAATTATATGCCAACATATTGGACAACTCAGAAGAAATGGACAAATTCTAAACACACACACAGTACCAAAATTCACATGGGAAGAGATAGAAAATCTGAACAGATCTGTAACTAGTGAAGAAATTGAAGCCGTTATCAAAAACCTCCCAAAATATAAGAGCCCTGGGCCAGACGGCTTCCCTGAGAATTCTACCAGACATTTAAATCAGACTTAATACCCATTCTTCTCAAGCTGTTCCAAAAAACAGAAATCGAAGGAAAACTTCCGGACTCATTCTACGAAGCCAGCAGCACTTTGATTCCCAAGCCAGAGAGACCCAGCAAAAAAAGAGAAGTACATTCATCCTTGATGAATACAGATGCAAAAATCCTCAACAAGATACTTGCAAATTGAATCCAACAGCACATAAAAAGAATTATCCACCACGCTCAAGTGGAATTCATTCCTGGGTCACAGGGCTGGTTCAATATTCGCAAATCAATCAACGTGATACATCACATCAACAAAAGAAAAGATAAAAACCATATGATCCTGTAGATAATTGCAGAAAAAGCATTTGACAAAATACAGCATCCCTTCTTAATAAAGACCCTTGAGAAAGTCGGGATAGAAGGAACTTACTTAAACATCATAAAAGCCATCTATGAGAAGCCCTCAGCTAACATCATCCTCAACCAGGACAAAACTGAGAGCTTTCCCCCTGAGATCAGGAACACGACAGGGATGTCCACTCTCACCACTGTTGTTTAACATAGTGCTGGAAGTCCTAGCATCAGCCAACAGACAACAAAAGGAAGTAAAAGGCATCAGAATTGGCAGCGAAGAAGTCAAACTTTCACTTTTCTCAGATGACATAATATTCTACATAGAAAACTCGACAGACTCCATCAGAAGCCTACTAGAACTGATCCATGAATTCATCAAAGTTGCAGGGTACAAAATCAACGTACAGAAACCGGTTGCATTTTTATACACCAATAATGAAGCAACAGAAAGAGAAATTTAAAAACTGATCCCATTCACCAAAACCCATGNAGGACTGATGGGTGTCGGGGCGTGGGGAGGGGGGTGATGGGCACGGAGGAGGACACTTGTGGGGATGAGCACTGGGTGTTATATGGAAACCAACTTGACAATAAACTGAGAAAAAAAAGAAAGAAAACTCTAGACTCAACATTAAAACTGACTCAAAGAAATTCAGTTAGGCAGCAGGACATACAAGTCACACACAGAAACAAATAGCCCTTTTCTGTACACAAATAACTGACTAGAGTATACAACAATAAGAGAATAGTCCTTGTATAATAACAAAAAAACATGAAATACTAAAAAATACATAATTATATAAAACAGAGAAAAGGAAACTTTTGAACACTACTGAAGGATCTAAAAGCAGACCTGAACAAATGGAAAGATCTGTTTTGTTCTTAGATAGAACGACTTGATATAATGACGATGTTGGTTCCTCCTGAAAAGATTTATGAATTCAGGCAACTGCAACAAAAATAATACACTCCTTCGAGGAACCAGACCAAACATGGGAAACCATTCCCCCCTAGGTCAATTCTGGCCTGCAGCCTGTTTTCATAAAGTTTTACTGAACAAGGTAACACTTATTCATTAACGTATTGCCCAGGGCTTCTTTCACACACAGCAGAGTTAAACAGTTGAACAGAGACCATGTGGCCCCAAAGCCTAAAGTACATCCTTTCTGATCCTTCACAGAAACATCAGGAATGTCTGAGCTACTGTTATTACTCAAGTTGACTTGGAAAAACCAGCACGGAAGAATCGCCAGGAAACAATGAAAAGAAAGACTGAGAGTTGACTAACTCTAGGAGACAGTAAAATATACTACAAAGCCTCTAATGTTAATATTCTGGTACAGGAATACATAAAAAGATAGTGAAATAGAATAGAAAATCCAGAAACAGTTACGAACATATACAGAAATTTAGTATATAATAAAGGTATGTCCCAAACCACAAGGGAAAAGCTGAACTATTTATTTATTTACATATTTGTTTATTTAGAGAGCACATGAGCAGGGGAGAGACAGAGAAGGAGAGAGAGAATCCTAAGCAGGGTCTGCACTGTCAGCGCAGAGCCTGATCTGGGGCTCGATCTCACAAACTGTGAGATCATGACCTGAGCAGAAATCAAGAGTCAGACACTTACTGACTGAGCCTCCCAGATGCTGAGCNCCGCGAGATCATGACCTAAGCGAAAGTCGGACGCTTAACCGACTAAGCCACCCAGGCGCCCCCCAGATGCTGAGCTTTTAATAAATGATGTCAGTACATCAGGATGAAAACTGATGCAGTTTGATCTATACCCCACATCACATACCAAAATCAACTCCAAACTGATCAGGGATCTGAATTTACAAAGTGAAAGCACACAGGTACTGAAACAGATAGATAACCTCAGTGTACAGAAAGGTTTTCAGTCTATGACACAAGATTGGCCATCTGACTAAAATAAAAACATTTTACATGTAAAAAGGAAAGAACAAAGTCAAAAGTCAATGGACAAACTAAGAGAAAATGTCTGTAACATAAATTTGAGATAAAAGAACAAAATATCTATTATATAAAGGTCTCTAAAATTCAGGAAAAAAACACTAAACCCTGATAGAAAAATAGGCAAAAGACAATACACGAAAAAGATAGAAAAATGTTTCTTTTAAAAAAAAAATTTTTTTTTAATATTTTATTTATTTCTGAGACAGAGACACACACAGTGTGAGCAGGGGAGGGTCAGAGAAAGAGGGAGACAGAACCTGAAGCAGGCTCCAGGCTATGAGCTGGCTGTCAGCACAGAGCCTGACCCAGGGCTGGAACCCACGAACTGCGAGATGGTGACCTAAGCCGAAGTAGGATGTTCAACCAACTGAGCCACCCAGGTGCCCCGAAAAATGTTTCTTAAACACATGAAAAGATGTTCAATCTCACTTATATGTAGAGAAATTCAAATTAAAAGTACATGAAATAACTGGGAATAGATAGGAGCTTTCTAAGCTTGATAAAGACTACAAGAAAACTATAGCAAATATTATACTTAATGGTGAGAAGCTAGAATCTTTCCGGCTAAGATGAGGAGAAAGGTAAGGATGTCCCTTCTTACTCCTCCTTTTCATCATCATACTGAGAGTCTTAGATAATACAGTTAGACAAGAAGAGGAAATTAAAATTACACAGAATGGGAAAAAATAGAAAACTATCTTTACTTCCAGATCACATGATTGTCAGTGTGGAAAATACAACAGTATCAACAAAAACCCCGTAATTAATTAAGCAATTATAGCAAGCATGCAGGATACAAAGATAATATACAAAAGGCAATCACCTTCTTCCACACCAGCAATGAATTTGAAATTAAAAACACAACATCATTAGCACCTATGCAAAATGAAATACTTAGGTATCAATCTAACTTATGGATTAATCTAACTTGTGTATGTATGATGAAAACATAAAACTCTGATGAAAGAAACAGAAAAGTAAATAAAATGAACAGAAATTCCATGGATACATGGACATCTATATTGTCAGGACGCCAATTCTTCCCAACTTGATCTACAGGTTGAACTCAATTTCAGTCAAAATCCCTCCAGGTTATTTTACTGATATCAACAAACTGACTCTAAAGTTTATACAGAGAGCAAAAGTCGCAGAAGAGCCAACAGACTACTGCAAGAGAACAAAACTGAAGGACGGACACTACTCAACTTCAAGACTTACTGCACTGCTCCAGTAACCCATGCAGTACTGGTAAAAGAACAAAAAGATCGGTGGAATAGAGTCTAGAAATGGACTCATATAGATACAGTCAACTGATCTTTCAACAAAAGAGCAAAGGCCACACAATGCAAAAAGATGGTCTTTTCAACAAATGGGGCTGGAACTGCCTGACATCCCCCTGCGAGAATGTGAAATGGACTCACTTCTCACCTTTCACAAAAATTAACTCAGAATAGGTCATGGACCTAAATGTAAAACACAAAACTATGAAACTCCTAGAAGATAACATGGGATGAAATAAAGACAATGATGATTTTTTAGATGAAACACCAAAAGAATGACCTATAAAAGAAGTAACAGTCTGGATTTCATTAAAGTTAAAAACTTCTGTTTTGTAAAAGACACAGTCTAAAGCGATAGAGTGGGAGAAGCCACAGACTGGGAGAAAATATTTGCAAAAGACATCTGATAAAGTACTGTTACACAACATATACAATGCATTTGTATACTCTTAAAACTCAACAAGGAATAAGCTGATTTAAAAAAGGGCAAAAGATCTAGACAGACAGTCCACCAGAGAAGACGGACAGATAGCAAATAAGCATCTGAAAAGATGCTCCACATTGTAGGTCATTAGGGAACTGTAAGTTAAAAGGAGATACCACTATAAATTACAATGACCAAAATCCAGGACACTGATGGCCACCAGATTCTGATGAGGACGCGGAGCAACGGGAAGTCTCATCCACTGCTGCTGGGAACGCACTCGTGGTTTTTCACAAAACTAAACACACTCTTTTTTGTTTGTTTGTTTGTTTGTTTTTTGTTTTTTTTAATTTTTTTTTTTCATTTATTTCTAGGAGAGAGAGAGAGACAGCGTGAGCAGGGGAGGGTCAGAGAGAGAGGGAGATACAGACTCTGAAATTGGCTGCAGGCTCTGAGCTGGCAGTCAGCACAGAACCCGATGCGGGGCTCGAACCCACGAACCGCGAGATCATGACCTAAGCGAAAGTCGGACGCTTAACCGACTAAGCCACCCAGGTGCCCCTAAACACACTCTTATACGACCCAGCAACTACGCTCCTTGGTATTTACGCAAAGGAGCTGCAAGCGTTATGTCCACACAAACACCTGCCTACAGCAGCTCTGTGCCAAAACTCGGCAGCACCGGAGAGGTCCCTCGGTCAGTGAAAGGACACCCAGCCCGTGATTCATCCAGACGATGAACGCTGCTCAGAGCTGAAACAGAAATGTGCCTTCAAGCCAGGGAAAGACTGGGAGAAATCTTATATGCACGCTGCTCAGTGAGAGAAGCCAGTCTGAAAAGGCCACAAACTGTACAATTCCAAGTACATGACATTCTAGAAAAAGAAAACTCTGAAATCAGTAAAAAAATAAAATAAAATCAGTGGTTTCAGGGGGTTAGGGTGAAGGGTGGATAAGTGGACATGGAGGGTTTTCAGGAAACTCTTCTGTGTGACACTGTACAGACGCCATTACGCATTTGTCACCCCCACGGAATGTACAACACAGAGAATGAACCCTCAAGGCCTTTGGGTGATGCTGGATCCTGGCTACAGGCTCAGCCACTGTAAGAAACGCAGCCCCCCGTCCCGGGCGTCGGTAGCTGGGGAGGCTGGTGGTGGGCGGGNGTATATGTACTCTCTACTCAATTTTGCTGTGAACCTAAAAGTACTCTAAAATACGACTATTTTAAAAAATGAAATAATTTAAAAAGGTGTGTGAATATGGTTTCTCACCCACCAGGCCGGCATCCATTGAAAAGTATGACAAGACATTTTGTGTCAAAACTGTGGGGAAACGGACACGCTCGTGATGCTAGAGGGAGGCCAATGGATTCAGCCCTCTGGCGGGGAGTTTGGCCACGCTCATCAAACTAGATATGCGTTTATATCTGACTCAGTGATCCCATTTCTAGAAATCGACTCTGAAGGAACATCTCCAACAATTTAAAAATATACAAGCATGAAGTTATTCAGTATAGCAATGTTTGTAATACGAAAATATTTAAAACAACTTAAATGCTCATATGAAGGAAAGTGATTGAACAAACTTGGTATAATGCAGTACTATGCACTTGAAAGAATGAAGAAAACCTTATGAATTGACATGAAAAGATTTTCAAGATATACCATAAATTTCAAAAAGCAGCAGTGGAAAAAAATATGCTATTTTGCGGGGCGCCTGAGTGTCTCAGTCGTTAAGCATCTGGCTCTTGGTTTTGGCTCAGATCACGATCTCACTCAGTTTGTGGGTTTGAGCCCCGCATAGGGCTCTGTGCTGACAGTACAGAGCCTGCTTGCAGTTCTCTCTCTCTCTCTCTCTCTCTCTCTCTCTGCCCCTCCCCAACTCTTAAAAAAAAAAAAAGAGAAAAGAAAAAACAATGCTACATTTTGTGTGAGAATGAAGTAGAAACTAAAAAGTCACACGTTTTCATTGGCCACAGAGCACTTTGGAAAAGGTAAAAGAAGACACTCAGGGATGTAGTTCCCATTACAGGGGAGGTGAAAGGGGGTTGAAAGCACCAGGAAATTGGAATTGGTGTAAACAGGCGCAGGGAACGNGCTGACAGTACAGAGCCTGCTTGCAGTTCTCTCTCTCTCTCTCTCTCTCTCTCTCTCTGCCCCTCCCCAACTCTTAAAAAAAAAAAAAGAGAAAAGAAAAAACAATGCTACATTTTGTGTGAGAATGAAGTAGAAACTAAAAAGTCACACGTTTTCATTGGCCACAGAGCACTTTGGAAAAGGTAAAAGAAGACACTCAGGGATGTAGTTCCCATTACAGGGGAGGTGAAAGGGGGTTGAAAGCACCAGGAATTGGTGTAAACTGGCGCAGGGAACAAGGGTCACACGTCTGTGAAGATACATTTTTTGTGTGACTATACATTTTTGTTAACAAATTTTTACTTTTACAATTGTTATATTTCACGTATTCAATAAATAAACAAGACAAGATGTCAGAGAAAAATGTTAAAATGTAACACAAACAAAAACAAATGAGTCTGTGTTTGAAATGAAGAACACCCAGAAGGGAGAAAAATAACTCAAACAATACTTTAATACAGTGCTAGGAATATACACTCAAGCTGAAGAGAAAAAGAACTGTAAATAGTTGCAGAACTCTAAGTAGTAGGGCTACTTCCCTCCGTGGTGGTGAAGATATACTACTTACTGTATATCCTAGGATTGAATAAATAAGTAAATATACTATGGGCAAAATGGCACATAGATTCCTTACTGTCAGAGAAAGGAGTTATAAATATAGAAAAAAGAAAGGCAAGAATGAACTCCAGTGTTTAACTGGAGTTAGAAGTATCAGTAAGAGGTCAAGGTTGTTTTTTTTTTAATTTTTTTTAAGTGTATTCATTTATTTTGAGAGAGAAAGTGAGCACACAAGTGGGGGAGGGTGGGGACAGAGGATCCAAAGTAGGCTCTGTGCTGACAGCAGAGAGCCAGATGTGGGGCTCAAAGTCACGAGCTGTGAGATCATGACCTAAGCCGAAGTCATATGCTTAACTGACTGAGCCACCAAGGTGCCCCAGAGGTCACGTTTTTAAAGTACATATAGAAAACACAGAAATGCATGTATGTGTCAAAGTGCATATTTATTTTATGTTTCTAATAATGTCTGCTGACAGATCACAGAAAGAATAAAATCCTAGTAGTAATTAGCATACCAAACTCTCAGGTCTTACTGTCTAAAACACCATTCTCCGCTGCAAGCTACCAGGGCTCCTTGGAGAAATGCTAATTCCAGGCTTTAGAAAGTACGGGATGAGCCCAGAGGACCTCAAGTGCTCAAAGAGTGGTGACGATGTGCCAGATGGACCCAGGAGCTGGGCCAAAGGGGCTGCTACTATATGAATCCAGAACAAATAGAACATCAAAATAAGCAGTACTAAGTTAGTAACACAGTAAGAATCCATTAATCTATACATATTTTTAAAAAGTGAATAAAAATACAGAAAGGAGTTTTTCTTATACTAAAAAGCCAAGAATTAAAAGTAGAAGAAATGATGCGATTTTAAAAATCACCATGTCCAATCAAAAGAAGAATATGAATTATTTCAGGTAAAACTCTAGTGGGTATAAAGTTTATGAGATCAGGATATTTACACACTCTGAAGATATCTCCCTACCAGATATTTAACAATTATAGACACAAGAAGAGTAGTTTCACAGCCCAGAAACCAGAAGACACCACGTTGGCCAAGTGATCAAAGTCACCATGACCAGTAACGTGGTATAGAATCTGCCTGCTAAGAGAACGTATAGAACACACCTCTATGCCACCTTGTCAAAAATGTACAACCTGGATCTAATCATGAGGAAACGTCAGACAAACCCAAGCTGAAGGAAATGCTACTAAGTATGTGGCCTACACTCTTAAAAAAGTCAAAGTATGAAAGACAAAGTCTGAGGATACGTGTTCCACAAAAAAGACCACATGACAATTCAATGAAATGGTGGATGGTGGGTTGATCTTTACAAGAACCAGTCTTTTCCTTTTCCTGAAAAGGGCATTAGTGGAACAATGAGCTAAATTTGAATAAGATGATATGATACGAGTGTTAATTTCCGGACATGGTGAGAGCGCAGCCTTGTTTTTAGGACACGGACTACTGAGTATTCACGACAGGCTTCCTCGGTCGGGGCTCTAGGAAAGAATGACACCCCATAGAAAATGACTTGAGTAACTATTTTTTCAGTTCTCCCAAGAATGGCATGTAGCCAGCAGCACTGTACGTGCATAAGAAAGCAGCTAATTCATTACATACCTTAGGACTTTAGGGCTTAAGTCTCTTAAGACTTGAGGGCTTAGCATGTCATAAGACTTCAGGGCTTAATCCTCTCACAGTTAGACAAGGATCATTATGTCTATAACCTACTCTCAAAAAGCTCAGGGAAAAAATGTGTATACATGTATAGGTACGTGAACATAGAGACAAAGAATCATAAAGCAAACACAGCGACAGGTTAACATTAGGACTACTGGGCACAGGGTATAGTACCACTCTGTACTATTCTGCAACTTTCCTGTAAGTCTGAAATGACTTCCAAATGAAAAGGTATTTTAGTTTGTATTTAAAGAGCATGGCAGCAGTGGGTTGATACGCTGTGCTGGCTATAATTGAACTTCAAGTTCTGGAATCGGGTTTCGGTGCAGATTTCCACTGTGCTCCTCCAAGAACGTGGGTGAACCACTGAGCCGCCTTCAGCTCCCCTTACCCCTTGGATAAGCTAGGCCAGGCACGTGGCCTGCCTCCAGGGGTGCCCTGACAGTGAGACGCCGCCGCTAGGCCTCGGCTTGAGCCCCAGCAGCAGGAGATGCTCAATGCACGACAGGTTCTATGATTTTCTTAACTCCGTCTTCACACACACAAAACCCCAATATTTACTGAGCCTATCCTCTGTACCTGCCTCTTGTGCAAAGCCTTGCTCTAAGTCCATTTAAACTAATTAACTAAATCATAAACAGTAACTCACCAGCTAATAACGAATATGAAGATTATATAAAAACTAGAAAAACATTTATGGAGAAATTTGAGGAGGAAAAGGAAAAATTTGGACTCACAACTAAGCAAAGACATGCGGGCATATAGACAAAGAGCTCGTATAAGATGGTGGGTTGATGGACGTTCTGTCTGTTACGGTGTGTATTACTGGGGAGCCTGGGTGGCTCAGTCCGTTAAGAGTCCAACTCCGGCTCAGGTCGTGATCTCACGGTTCATGAGTTCAGGCCCTGTGTCGGGCTCTGTGCTGACAGCTCAGAGCCTAGAGCTGCTTTGGATTCTGTGTCTCCCTCTGTCTCTCAAAAAATAAACATTTAAAAACTAAAAACAAGATAAAATGTGTATTACTACAAAGGTCAAGAAGGGAGCAGAGTGGAAACAAAGAATTCTGGGTCTGGCCAGAGGCTGGTAAATGAAACTGAGTATTCCTGACTATCAGCCCAGGGTAGCATATCTGCATCTGCCCTAAGCAGCCAGTAAATGTGGGGCACCAAGAAGAAAAAACTTCAAAACTAAGGAAATCATTTTCTTACTCCCAGCTTAGTCTTTTACATGTCAGCACCTAGAAAATAAAACACAGTCTGGCTGTCCACACTCGAAGCAGACGATGACACTCCTTAGCTCCAGATGTTCGAACTGTTTCGTAGCACACTCAGAACAAAACCCGGTTTTCGCTGTTCTACGTACCGTGATGCCTCCACCCACCCGCAGCCTCGAAGCTGCCTCAGAACTCAGGCACTTGCTCCCTCTGTCTGGAATGCTCTTCCCCGAGGCGGCTCGCTTTCTTATTTGATTCAAGTCTCTGAATATTAATTCCTCAAAAGGAGGCACCCCCTGGACTACTTTATGTAAAATAGCCGAGTCTTCTTATCCTGTTTCACTTCTCTTCATAGCACTTATCATCCAACTCTGTGGCATATAGTTTATACCTGTTAATTTGTGTCTCTCTCCTACTAGAATATAATTTCCGTTAGGACTTAGTCTTTTGTTCACTGCAATATCCCCAAGATCCAGAATACGCCATTGAATGAAAAATATGACTAAACAGCACAACAAAAAAAAGGGCCATCGTAATTCTTAGAACCCCCCTGGCAATGCAATAGGCGAGGCTGGCAGCCCTGTCTGGTCCACGTGGCAAACTCAAACATATGCTGCAAGCCTTAGCTTCAGGGCACTCTCTTCCGAGAGGTTTCTCTTCCCTCATCCTAGGAGAGACTGGTTCTCTCTTCCATAGGTAGGTTCAGAGTGTGCAGAGTAAGCGGGCAGGCAATACATGTACAAGCAGAGAAACAGCACAGAACGTCAAAGCTCAAGGTTATCCTTACAGTTAACGGATGTATGGAACAAGCAGACCAAGTTGACTGAGCATTAATCTAAAAAACAAATAATGCTTACTGTGTCAGGCTTGAGGCTAGGCATTACCCCATTTATTTTACTTTTTTAAAGTTTATTTACTTATTTTGAGAGAAAAGTGGGAGGAGCAGAGTGAGGGAGGAGGAGGGAGGTGGGATAGAGAGGGATGGAGAGGGAGAGGGAGGGAGAGAGAGCATCCCAAACGGAGCCAGACCCGGGGCTCAAACTCACAAAACTGTGAGATAGTGACCTGAGCTGAAATCAAGGGTCGGACACTGAACTGATTGAGCCCCCCAAGCGTCCCCCCCACTTCATTTATTTTTAATTGATCTCGTGGACTGTCTCATTTAATCTTCCCAACGACTCTGTAAAAAGGTATTAATACCAATATTTGTACCTAATGGATAGAACACCTGATGCTTAGGGCAGTTCAATAATTACCCAAGAACTCACAGCTAGTAAGCAGAAGAGCCATGATTTAAAGTTTGATCTTGTAACGACAGTGCCTGCCTAAGCACTTGGGCACACTGCCTGTCTGGCCTGCAAATCGACAAAGCAGCAATTACTACGAGCCTACTGCGAGAACCCGCGGTGGAAAGAAGTAGAAAATACACTCAAGTTAGTAGAACAGGATCCAGTTTTCCCGCTTTGCTATCTCAGGAGCTAAGTAAGTATCAATCCCTTTTTCCCGTTACCTTCTCCCAGTCCTTCTTGTCCCCCGCCTTCAGTCCCCCCCCCACCCCTTCCCAAAACCAAATTTACCTACAAACATGCAACCTGGCATGCCACTTACCGTAACAACAAAGACGACTCAAAAGACGGTCTTCCTTTTGGCTTCAAAAGGTCTCTCTCTGGTCCATTAAGTATTCACAACACTCAATTCTTCCCTCTCCTAAAGGAAAAATCAATAATGCAGAAATTTATAGTGTCTGTGTGTGTGAAATCTGTATTTTTTCTGGAGCTGGACATCAAAGTATTGCTCTCATTTACTCCCCAGTCTGGTCAGCACCCTTCGACTACAGCTTACCTCTTCCCACATTCGCTTACATTCTGTTTCTCCTGCAAGAGGCGCCTGCCACTGGCGGCCATCAGGTCCTTCCCAACCAGCTCTAGGCAAAACATCAAGAATCCTGCCGGACAATTACGAACTTTAACGTAGGAAATTCCTGAGTCTTATTTTACTTGTTTGTTTAAAATGTTCTAATTCTTTTTGTTTGCATTACCTCAACCTCTAAGGTCAAGGACCCCTTCTTCTACCACTGTACACTCCAAGCCATAGTTGATATGCGTGTATGGTACCATGTTATACACAATGCAGCTCTCCAAGAATAGTTATGAAGTGGTTAAAAACCAGATTCTTCTGCACATTTGAGTGCTACATAACCAATCTCTGCCTTAAAGATGCTGGGGTGGGGGGGAGCTGACTTCACTCAATGCCCTTGGGTTTCTCCCCAGCAGAAGAGATACAGATCGCCAACAACAGTGCCTGGTAATGTTTACTATTCTCTCCAGCAGCGACCATAGCGAGCTGCTCTTCTTTCAACTTTTCATTGACCGTCTTGGGTCCGCCGTCGGGGTGGGGGTGCCAGACCCGCTCGGCCGCTGCCCTTGCCCTGCGGGGGCCGCGGGCCGGCGAGGGGGGGGGGGGCTGCT
>NW_027530352.1:227042-242299 GCF_008692635.1 Crocuta crocuta | reverse complement strand
CCGCGCCCGCCGGCACCGCCCCTCCGCCTGGGACCGCACTTCCGGTTAGTCTCCGGACACTCGGCTTGGGGCTTCCCCGCGGCCGCAGCCTCCGCGGCGGTGGACCTCCGGGCCCACCTGCGGGAAGGGAAGGAAAGCAAACCTGAGCGGCTGACGAGAGCCAGGAGCAGCTCTCTTTGCGAGGCTCGGGAGGGGAGCTGGGGGGCCAGGCCGCCCACTGAGCGCTTTAAGGGCCGACAAGGCCGGCTACGCGAGCCCGTTCAGCCAGGCTGGNGGGCGGCTGGGGCGCCCCGCCCCCAGCCTCTGGGCCAATGGGGGCTGAGCCCGTGTAACGGGGCGGGGCCCCGGGGCGCCTGCGCTCCGGGCCTTCGGCGGTTCGGGGCGGAGCCGGTCAGGAAATGGAGTGTCCCTCGGAGGCTCGGGGTCCCGGGCTGAGGGGAGGGCTCCGCGGCCACCTCGTCTAAGAGGAAACGATGTTGTTTCCATTGCAGTGTCTGACTTCCGTGCTCTTTCCTCAAGGCAGTTAAAGGAGGACTCGATCCAGGAGTAGCGTCGCGGAGACGAGTGCCGACCCTGAGCAAAACACCCCGAAGGATCTGGGAGAAATGGAGGCGCCCTGGAAGCGCTCAGGCACCGAGGATGTGGCTTTAAGAGGGAGAGCAGTGGCCGTGTGCAGGCGGAGACGGCCGCAGCGGAGGAGGCTAAGGCTGCCCTGAGGCCAGCGGGGTCCCCGGCCCAGGGCCGGGATCCGCGAAGACTCCTCACTTGTGTGTGGGTTGGAGCAGAATGGAGAGCCCCTTCAGAGGAAGGTCTACTTTCCGTGCTCAGCTGTTGGTGAACAGAAGTTTCTATAAAGCCCTCAGATAGCAGAGTCCTTGTCGCCAAGGACTCCCATTGTGAGCAGAGTACCCCGGACTGGGGGTCGTGAGAACATCCTCAGGGTTTCCCAGGCACGCGTTCAAGATAATGAATCACGTTGCTAATTATGGGATTCTCCGGCGGAGCTGCGGTTTCTTTTCGTTTCTTATTTGTCTTTATTGAAAACTGAGTAAGGCCAAAATACTCTATCCAGAGTTGTCTTAATATTTGAAATCATAATTTTTAAGTTGAGTAGGTGGTATGTGACAGACCGTGTTCTAGACGCTTCCCATGTGTTATCTCAGTAACTTGTGACAAAAATTCTATGAGATGTGTGTTACTATTAATCTTAGCAGGAAACTGGTGCACACAGAGATTAAGTTATTTGCCCAAGATCACACTTTTGGTAACTGATGAGGCCGAAAGATGAACAGCCTGACCCCAGGGCCTGTGCCTGCACTCGCAGTACTTCCTAGGCTACCTCACTAGTGGTTGAGTGTATTGTGGAAATACACTGGAATAAAAATCAAGCAAATGGTTTTGATCCCCACACTGCATGGGAGAAGGTCTCAATAAGTGCTTTTTTTTTTCTTTCAAGAGACACTGGCCCAATCATAGTGCTCATTTTATTTCTTCTTCCACTCATTCAGCAAGTGTGTATGGAGCACTACCAGTTCACGTGCCTGTATCCTGGATATTACGAATTTAAAGGCAGATGAGACCCAGTCCCAGTCCTTAATGGCTCACACCCTAGTAGCACAGAGACAGCAGGTGTCATACATGGCATAGTAGAGGTAGAAGAGACAAAATGTAGTCTGGGGGCATAGAGAAGTACTTAGTGAAGACCTGAGAAAAAAATCAGAAAAAACTCTGTAGGGGATGAGATACGAGGTGAAGTTTGAAAGAATAGAAGCAATGAGTTGAAGATGAGACCGGAATGGAAGATGGAGAAAAAGAGATTTGAATGTGATTTCAATTAAAGGATTTATCTTGTAGGAAACGGGAGCCATCCATAAGATAGCTTAATTATCGCCACACTGAACATCTTTAGAAAGATGATTTTATTTTATTTATTTAGAAAGATGATTTTATTTTAAAGTATAGAGAGAAGCAAATCAGGAAACTTGGAGAAGAGGACAAAGAGTGAGGAGGAGCAGCCAGCGAATGGTGAGGAAAATGAGCAAACAAAAACAAGTCAGGGCAAGCAAGAGAGGAGAATTTCAGTTAAAAGGTTGACAACAGCAATGTCATATACTGTAGAGATCAGTTGAGAATTCTATGTTCTAGGCTCTTTACATGAGCTCTTTATATGTACTGACTCAATCATCCAAGAGTCCTATGCTATTTAGTCCTCACAACAACCCCATCTTATAGGTGAGGGAAGTGAAGTATAAGGAAGCGTTTTGTGCCCGGTCATCCTGCGGGTAGGTGGCAGAATGGGGGTTTAAGCCCTGGTAGTCTGGCTTTCTGAGTCTGTGCTTGTTACCACTAGCTTATCCTGTCTCTCTGAAGAGCATTGATGGAGTTTAGAAATCAAGAGTTTTTCATCTTTAGTAGAGGCAGCTTCCACGGAGTGTGATGGAAAACAAAGAAGGGGACACAAGCTGTATCATTCTTTGCGGAAGCTTGGCTATAAAAATGAACAATGAAAGGCCATTTCTACTGTACAACATCAGACTCCTACAGGGAGTAGGTCCTACAGCTTCAGGATCAAAGAGATTGGAATATGTTGCTAAAGGGAAAATGTCAATAGGATGAAGATTCAAGAAAGGAGATATATGAAGCCACTCGAGATACGAGAAGCTGGGGTCTGAAATACTGGGGAGGAATGATCCTTTAACCAGAGAAGGCATCGGAGTTCAGAGGAAGGAAGATACATCTGCTTTGCTTTGGTCTTGTTCAGAAACTCTTTTAGGATTTGGAGAGAGGAATCTCAACTAGCTACAGGTACCCTATTCATCAGGTTTCCAATTTGTTCTATTAGTCATTTACCAAAACACTGATTCAGCAGAGTTATAGTCTCATAAAAGGATCTTCTGTTTGATCTGATCCAAAGATAACAACCAACAGCCTATTTTAAAAAATCACCATGTCAATGGTTCAACAATGACATAGGATAGCGTTGCTGTTCTCCATCTCTTGATTTCCTGGGGCTTCTCAGATTGTCTCACTGAAGTTCACCCAAGCAAGAGGAAAAGGAACATGTGCCTCAAAGTGGCTTGTCACAGGTGTCAAATTAATTCGAGGGTCTCGTTTTTATCTATTTGTTGTTAAGCCAAAGTAATTGCTTTAATGTTAAAAAAGATTTAGTTTTCTAATAGGTCGCACAAAAGTTGGGAAGACAAAGAATGATGTCAACTAGCCTACGTCAAAATCCGGGTTGAGGAAGGATGCAGAACTGCCTAAAGAAAAGAGTAGCCGGAGCGAACTGCAGAGGTCAAGATGGCTACCGGCCAACGGAAGTCGCTGCCTGGGCCAGCCACCTTTGGGAGTACCATTGGGGTGCGGCGAGGACCACTAAGCTGTGGCCCCGATCATTACAGCTTTTCAGGAAGGAGGAGCAGGAGCTCATCTTTAGATGTGTTCTTGATGCTTTTTGGCTCCTTCTTGGCCTTCTCCCGGTGTATGCCACCAAACTCCTCAGTAACCGCACTCCGCATAGTGCCCTCCTCCAGGCGAGGAGGGGGGCACTTCCAGAGCCTCCGGGGTGTGAGCAGGGCGTGTGAGAGCTCTGAAGCCACAGCTCTTACAGAAGGTGTGATGAGAGAAAAACTCTAAAGGCGTCATATGCAGGGGAAGCCATTTTATTTTACTTTTTAAAAGTGTATTTATTTAAGTAATCCCTGCACCCAATGTGGGGCTGGAACTCATGACTAAGAACAAGAGTCCCATGCTCTTCTCCGACCGAGCCAGCCAGGTGCCCCATGAGGAAAGCCATTTTAAGTTTCTTTCTAGGTTAGCATGACTGTTCCTAAACTTTGTTCAAACCGAGAGCCTAGTTTATGGCCATGCATGCATTGTGCATTTGCTTTGTGAAGGAGTAGCCTAAGGAGAACCAGCTTGTCCTGGAGATACGATCAATGCTCCCGCTTCCTGTATTCCGTGTGATAAAACTCGTGATTCCTGCCTATAGACTAATCTATAATCTTTTGAGGTCTTACAAGATGTGAAAAAAAAAAAAAAGAGCATATAACCCTGTAAAAACTGTTCCTTCCCTGGAACAATGTCTTCCCTGTGAAGAGCATGTTTCCCAAGTTGGGCTTAGATAAAACTCTTTCTTACTTTTAGAGATTCCAGAAGATTTGTTCATTTTGCACGGAGAGGTGCAAAAGTGCTGTGCTTTGAGTGTGTGCGTGGTTATGCTCTGGGCTTCCCGCAGGAGCTTCAGGGAGAAGCCCCAGCCATGAGGTGTCTGCTCCGCCTCATCTTGCGGATACCACGGGGTTGCCTTCGGAGCTGTGCGAGTGTGCCCGGACTTCGAAGCCCAAGCTCCAGGGCGGCAGCCTCCTGTGCGTCTCCCTGGCCCTGGCATCCCGCTGTGCAGCAGCAGCCGGTGGCACGTGGGAAGGTGACCTCTGATCGCCCCTGGAAAGTCTCCCGCCCACCGGCACCACCTCGCTGACCCCAGCGCCCTTCCCCACCGCAGCTGGCCCGTGGAGCGCTGCTGGTGGCTGGGGTGCAGGCCCCGTGGGCCCCAGCTGCATCTGTGCTTGTGGCTTCGCGGCCCTGCTGCCCCTTGTCGGCAGCATTAATTTAGGAGTCTCGTTTTATCTTTATTTTTTTTAATGTTTTATTTATTTCTAGGAAAGAGAGAGAGAGAGAGAGACAGCGTGAGCAGGGGAGGGTCAGAGAGAGAGGGAGTCACAGACTGAAACAGGCTCCAGGCTCTGAGCTGGCAGTCAGCACAGAGCCCGACACGGGGCTCGAACCCACGAACCGCGAGATCATGACCTAAGCGAAAGTCGGATGCTTAACCGACTAAGCCACCCAGGCGCCCCTCGTTTTATCTTTAAAATCCATGCAGTCTGCATTCTGTCCTATAATCTAGTTGGGCAATGGAGATAGAAAATAAGATTGGTTCCTTACCCTTTAGAAATCACGGTTGAAATGAAATGGATATATGCCTAGTCCAGAGGTGGCAAATCTATGGGGCACATTACTAGTCTCCTCACCATATTTGAGGCAGGCAACACCGATCAGTTGTGACTTTTTTTTCACTCAAAAACCTGGGGTCAGATTCCCCCTCGATACAATATCCACTGTCAGTCAGCCCGAATGAGCCTCGATTGGCAGCCCTGTGCACAGGAGACACGTTTAATTCGAGAAGATTTGTATGAGAGGCAAGGTGTGCACAGAGTGCAGGGGGGACATCGGAGGAAGCCGGCTTCTCTGCCCGAGAGGATCAGAGGAAACTTTACAAAAGGTCATGGCTGTCACGATGCCTTTGCTCCACAACATCTTCAGGGACCCAGGTTCCTTCCAGTCCATGTTCTGTCGTCCCTTATCTGGTCGGGAAATTTCTAATCATCACGTGCAGATTTCAGACAGAAAGATGGAGGAAGAGACAGAAAAGGCCAGGGGCTTGTGAAGCTGCTATTCGAGGAAGCGCCCAAGAAGCTGCACCCAGTCACCCCAGCCGCATGTCACTGGCCAGGGCTCGGTCGCCTAGCTACGCCTGCCTGCAAGTTCTGCTCCCACAGAAGGCGAATGTGGGCGTTACGTGGGAATCCGGGGGCTGGGGGAGTCACATAAATGGCCGTTTTGTCATTTATGTTTCAATCCNCTGCAAGTTCTGCTCCCACAGAAGGCGAATGTGGGCGTTACGTGGGAATCCGGGGGCTGGGGGAGTCACATAAATGGCCGTTTTGTCAAGTAAAGGTAGGAAATGCTGGATTATATTTAATTAAGTGGTCTATTTTTATTTTTGGCACTTTTTTTTTAACCTATTATGCCTACCGCCTGGCATGTAATAAATGTATTTTTCTTCTTCCATAGGAATAGAACCGCAAATAATTAAGTAAGTGGACGGTGGAATAAAAATTACCACCCTTGCGGTGAGGGAGGGGGATGAAACAGTGATGCGCACTGAGTAAGAAAAGCTGAAAGAACAATAATGAAAAAACCCTAAAGAGACTCAGCTTAAAGAAGTAACAAGAAATAAAGGTGGTAGGGTGCAGGGTCTAGTACTTAGGGANAGGCGAATGTGGGCGTTACGTGGGAATCCGGGGGCTGGGGGAGTCACATAAATGGCCGTTTTGTCATTTATGTTTCAATCCAGGAAATGCTGGATTATATTTAATTAAGTGGTCTATTTTTATTTTTGGCACTTTTTTTTAACCTATTATACCTACCGCCTGGCATGTAATAAGTGTATTTTTCTTCTTCCATAGGAATAGAACCGCAAATAATTAAGTAAGTGGACGGTGGAATAAAAATTACCACCCTTGCGGTGAGGGAGGGGGATGAAACAGTGATGCGCACTGAGTAAGAAAAGCTGAAAGAACAATAATGAAAAAACCCTAAAGAGACTCAGCTTAAAGAAGTAACAAGAAATAAAGGTGGTAGGGTGCAGGGTCTAGTACTTAGGGAGGGAGGGGATTATACGGAGAGGGCAGAACTTCATTTGGACACTCAGACGGCAAACAGCTGGAGACTTGGCCGTATCTGAAGTCTCCTTTCAAGAGAGCTCAAGTGGAGGGAGCTGGCTCAGGTCTGGGGGGGAATAGCAGAGGGTGCTCCTAAGCATATCTCGTCCTATGCCATCAGTGGCTCCACTCCTTCCTCGCCAGAACATACCTCTCTCCCGAGAAGAACTCAAGGAAGCGGGTCAGGGCAGTTGGCCCTCAACTTCATGGCCACCCTCTTGCTGAAATAGACGTATATCTACTTTCACTGGGAACCAGCCATGTTCCTTGACAAGCGGACATTCGGTAGCGTCTGGGACATCTGTTTGTTTGTTTGTGTTTTTTTTAAATTTTTATTTCTAGGAGAGAGAGAGAGACAGCATGAGCAGGGGAGGGTCAGAGAGAGAGGGAGATACAGACTCTGAAACTGGCTCCAGGCTCTGAGCTGGCAGTCAGCACAGAGCCCGACGCGGGGCTCGAACCCACAAACCGTGAGATCATGACCTAAGTGAAAGTCGGACGCTTAACCAACTAAGCCACCCAGGAGCCCCAAGGGACATCTGTTTGAAGGTGATCTTTGACTTTTCCTGGTCCAAAGGGTAAGTAGGACCCTGTGACAGCTGTGGGGAGTGGCTACTTTATTGTAGGCTGGGTGTCCTATTAGGTGGGTTTTACTGGCCCAGGCCTTATAATGTGGTAGTAGGAAGACACTAAGAAATGCGGTCCTCCAGGTAGACTTACTTCCAGACAAGTGCAGCAGGCAAAGGCGCTCAGGCTGAGCTCTGACCCTTACTGAGCAACCCTGGTCCCAGAACTCAAACTCTTCCATTTTCTCTGCCTTCTTCATCTTCTCCAAGTTCTCCAGCACCATGTCTCTGAGCTTGCCTGCCTCTCTCTCTCTGAGTTCTTGCTCAGCTATTCTCTTCCTCTCTTGACAGTATGCGAGTCTGAGCAGGGGAAGTGGAGCGGAGATAGCATGTGAGTTTGAAGGCTGAAAGAATGGACTCGTGTCCCAAGCTTGAATCCCCACTTCCTTCTCAAAATATTTGTTTTGTGACTGATGTGTTGTTGTCTTTGCTGTTGTTCTCACCTTCCTGTGCCTCATTTTGGAGCATCCTTCCAGACCCTTCCTCTTTTTCTCTCATAGTCACCTGTTTGCCATCTGGGAATTCAGTTCGGGTGTGGGAGCGCCACCTGGTTGCTTTGGTTCTGAAGAGCATCTGGTTTGGGGATTGGGATGAAGGGTAAGGGGAAACCATTGTGAGGAGGGGTGAACGGTTAGAGACTGTGACCTACACCCCTGGACAGGCATCTCATCAGTGCAAGACCTTTTTCTGAGATGAGACACTAGAAAATGAGGAGCCATATAGGTCCTAAGGAGAGTATATGATATGTAGGGTTGCCAATTTAGGAAGAAAGAACATATAGGGGGCCTAGTTATATTTGAATTTTAGATAAATAATGTATTTTTAAGCTTTTTTACATGGGACTACTTACACTAAAAGATGATTCATTATTTATTTATCTGAAACTCAAATTGAAGTGGACGTCCTGTATTCTATTCAGCAGCCGTAGAAGTCCCCTTTGTGTGGAAGGAGAGACGGGTTGTATGAAGGGAATTCATTTGTATGAAGTAGCAGGATTCGTGGTTAAGATGAGGCAGAAAGTTCCAAACCTTCCTAGGATGCCTCTTGGGAGGGTTGAAGAGGTATCACAAGAGAGAATTAGATAAGAGAGAATTAGATCACGTGAGTATTTGAAGATAATGAGATCTGATTATAGGAGACAGAGACTGATTTCTCTCTCTAGTTGGGGTCAAATACTTGGGAAGAATAAGGATGTGGTGATGTGGAAAAGGAGAGACGTAAGTTTGGGCTAATGGGTAGGTGGGCAGGAGGATAGGCAAGGGACATCTGGGGGAGGAGCGGGATCAGGGGCCAGCGGAGGCTTAGTGTATGGGCCACATTTGGGTGGAAGGGTGACCTTGGTTGGGAAGTGACTTCAAATGGGTAATGACAGATTAGACAAGCATGATTAGGCACGCAAGTCAGCAGTGGGGAGGGTATGAGCTGGGCTTGGAAATTTAAAGTGTGGGCAACAGAGTTGTAGAGGAAAGTGATCAGTGGGTTTGAGAGAGAGGAGACCTTTTTTGAAGGATATGTTCTGTAGATACATTGGAATTCCCTTTGAAAGAGTTTTGAATCCTCCTTAGACACTATGCAGTCGTCTTCGCCGCCGCCGTCGTCGTCATCGTCTTCTTCTTCTTCTTCTTCTTCTTCTTCTTCTTCTTCTTCTTCTTATCATTTCTTAAAGCAACTCACACACTAAAGAAGCAGGTGCGTTTCACCCTTAGGGCACACACTAAGACAGACAATCTTAGGGATGGGACATAATTAATACTGAAGTGGAACTTCCCAGGACATTGAAAGGAAATAGTTGGGATCTGGGGAGAGCTATAGGGTGGGGTTTTCCTACTCAAATCTAAGCTCAGCCCAGGGGTGGGCTCCAGGGAGATAGACATTTTTTACATTCCGTGGAGGATAGATTTGTGATTCTTGGGATCCTTGGTGCTCACTTTGCTGATGAAGACCGTGACCTGAGCTGAAGCTGGACGCTTAACCGACTGAGCCACCCTGTACATCTTTAGAGAAATTTTTATTTTAATCCTTTGCCCATTTTAATTTTTAATTAATTAAAAAATTTGTAATGGAAGTATAGTTGACACACGACATCACATTAGTTTCAGGTGTTCAACATAGTGATTCAGCAGCTCCATATGTTAGGTGTGCTCACCCAGGTGTGGCCTGCACCCGTCGCCACACAGCACTATCCTGGCACCACAGAATCTACTTCCTGTGCTGCCTGTGCCTCTCATCCCTGTGACTTCATTCCATGACTGGAGGCCTGTGTCTCCCACTCTCTTTCACCCTTTTTGCTCATCCCCTGAACCCCCTCTTTCTGCCAACCATAAGTTTGTTTGTTTTTTTATATTTATAGATCCACTCCTGCTTGCTTGTTCTTTTGTTTTATTTTTTAGATTCCACTTACAAGTGAAATCATATGGTATTTGTCTTTTTCTATCTGACTTCTTTCACTTACCGTAATACCATCTCAGTCCATCCATGTTGTCATAAGTGGCAAGGTCTCATTCTTTTTCATGCCTGAGTAATGTTCCTATATCTAAATCTATATACCACATCTTCTTTATCCATTCATCCATCAGTGGACATGCGGGTTGCTTCCGCATCTAGGCTATTATAAACATTGCTGCAGTAAATATAGGGGTGCATGTATCTTCTCAAATATTAGTATTTTTTGTTTTCTTTGGGTAAATAGCCAGTAGCAGAATAACTGGATCATATATTTCTATTTTTAATTTTTTGAGGACTCTCCATACTGGTTTCCACAGTGGCTGCCCCAGTTTACATTCCCTCCAACAGTGCACAAGGGCTCCTTTATCTCTAGTCTCCCTCACATTTGTTATTTCTTGACTTTTTGATTCTACCCATTGTGACAGGTGCAAAGTGATATTTTATTATGGTTTGATTTGTATTTCCTTGATGATTAGTAATGTTGAGCATCACTTTGTGTGTCTGTTGACCACCTGTATGTCTTTTTAAGAAAAGTGTCCGTCCAGGTCCTCTGCCTATTTTTAATGGGATTATTATTAATATTTTTTGGTGATGAGCTCTATAAGTTCTTCATATATTTTTGGATAATAGCTTCTTATTGTATATATCATTTGCAAATATCTTTTCTCATTCAGTAGGTTGCTTTTTGACTTTGTTGATGTCAAATCATTATGATGTGTACCTGAAACTAATATAATATTGTACGTCACCTATACCTCAATAAAAGAATTCCTCATCCTATCCTTCCTCTTTTGTCTTCCTCTTTTCTTCCATTCCATTTCCCTTTTCTTTTCCTTCCTGGAGAATTTAATAGTACAGTCATTAGGTATGTCACACCAAGTTCAGACTGAGAAGCTGTGGTGCCCAGGCTGTCCCAGGTGAAGAAAGTACCCGTGTTGGGAGGCGGCTCGGGGTGTTGGATCCCAGGCGGGATGAGGATACAGCCTGGTGCTGGCTGTGTAGCCCAAGCATGATGCCGAAAGCATCCGCTTAGGAACGGGCCCGAAACGTGGTGCTGGAGCCCAGTGAGAGGAGGAGGGCGGCTCAGCAGGCGGTGGGGACGTCTAACTAGCATGAGGAGAGTGGCCGTGGGAGGCAGAAGCCCAGCCAGCGGCCTCAAATCCTGAGCCGGGTCAGGGGGGCAGCTCTGTAACACAAAGCAAAGGCAGCTGAAACAGAACTCAGGAAAGGGATTTGGGAGTGAGCTGTGGGGGTGCTCTTATTTCTGCACACTCCCCCCACACAAGAGTTCAGACTGAGGTGTTCCTTCCCGTTTACTAAATCTTCACAAGGGAGATGTCCACAAGGCCATTCAATGGCACCAAAATACGGGGGCGCAGTGGAGAGGCCATGGGAATATTAAGGCAACAGATGGGCAGCTTGACTGCCTGAAGTTGATTCCTCAGTGAGATTAGCCTGTGGATTCAGAGCTCTTCAGGGACAACCAGGCATGGACGTTCCCCACAGAACACGTGTGGGAGAGAGAGCGTTGGCACGGGATCAACTTCAAGCCAGTTAAACGGGCCTAGTGGAGACATGAAAGTAACTCAGGGGAGAAGAAGCCGGAGGGAAGAGAGAGGAAACATCTTCCCTAGCAGCTAACCAAGTAGCTAGCACTCGAGGGCTCCGGTGGGGGAAGGGGCAAGCATGACTTTTATGTCAAGTAGGAAGTTTGCAGTGTTGCATGGAGCTCAGCATTTTAACTTTGAGACTATATTACGTGGGATAAGCCATGAAACTGCTTAGGCCCTTACACAGAGGTGGAAGAAACTGCATCCCGATGAACAGAACTGAAACGATAATGGAAGACCTGAATATATGTTCTCTACTGTTACATCCCAGGGGGGTCCCTTTCATATCACAGAGTTTGGAGACGGCTCATTGATAGTGTTATATGACTGTCCCCTGATTAGTTTTGTTACTATTATGACTTTATCACACTAAGAAAGGGCATCTCACGGATCTGAGAGGCAGTGTCCCGTGTGGGTAATGCAAACACACGGCGCAGATCCAGCAATGTTGGTAACATGAAGCCACTTGACATTTTCAATTTCTGAGTATGAGTGTAAACATTATATCACTTTTATTTGGAAATGGCAAAGAAAATAAAAAAGCATTCTTTAATGGGGATGAGGGGTAGGCAAAATGGGTGGAGGGGGTGGAGGGGGTCACTAACTTCCAGTTATAAAAAAAATAAGTCATGGGATGTAAGGTTCACCATGGCGACTAGAGTTAATAATACTGTATTTTATATTGAAAGTTGCTAAGAGAGTAGATCTTAAACATCCTCATCATAAGAAAAAAGTGTAACTTATCTACGGAAATAGATGTTAATTATATTTATAGTGTAGGGTGCCTGGGTGGCTCAGTTAGTTAAGTGTCTGACTGGGTTTCGGGAATGAAGATTCACCCAAATATGGAGGAAGAGAGCAACGTCTCAGACCCGCACGGCATGGAGGCTATAGAGCTTCCCGCCAAAGGAACCAGACAGGCAGAAACGAGCGGGATTAGCGTTCCCTCCCTCCCTCCTTTTCCTGGCATCTGCCTTGGATCCCATAAACTTGGCATGAACCTGAGTGAATGAATAAAAAGATAACAAATGCCTGAGGTTTACACCCACCTTCAGAACCAGGACTCAGAGCCAGTCATTTCTTGGGGCCCTATCAATAATGAATCTACATGGGGGCACCTGGGTGGCTCAGTCAGTTAGGCTCGGGTCATGATCTCGTGGTTCATGGGTTCGAGCCCCACATCGGGCTCTGTGCTAACAGCTCAGAGCCTGGAGCCTGCTTCAGATTCTGTATTTCCATCTCTCTCTGTCCTTCCCTCACTTGTGCTCTGTCTCTCTCAAAAATAAATAACCTTAATAAAACAATGAGTCTAGGTGTATGTGAGGTAAAGGATTGCTCCGTCCCCTTTGAAACCCCAACCCTAGTACAGTGCTCAGCACAGAACATGTTCTCGATGAGAAGAATGAATGATGCAATGAAAGGGAAGAGAGACTTAAGAGAGGTTTTATAGAAATAATCTACTGCTGTGGTCCTCAAGGTTTCTGGAGTTAGGACCCCACTCTTTTTCTTTTTTTTAAAAAGAATTTTACATTTATGTAATTTCAACATCCAATGTGGGCCATAAACTTACAACCCAGAGATCAAGGTCACATGCTGTGTGGACTAAGCCAGCCAGATGCCCCAGGACTCTTTCTGCTCTTAAAAATTATTGTGAAACCCGAAGTTCTTTGTGGGTTATAGCCATCAGTATTTACTATGTTCAGATTTGAGATGGGAAATTTAAAAGTCTTTATTTTTTAGTTTTTTTCTAAAATGAGAGCGATCAACCTATTAGGTATTATCATAAGTCACATCTCATGAAAAAGTAACTATATATATTTTTTCTTTAACTCTCCTTAATGACTGGCTTAGTAGAAGACAGATTTTTATATCCACTTCTATATTTAAAATGTTGTAAGCAAATGAAAAAGCTTGGTATCATAGAGATATGTTGTTAGAAAAGGAAAGAGTATTTTAATAGCTTTTTCAGGCAATCGTGGACATTCTTCTCTGACGATTTTATACCCAAACTGGACAGGTGGCATTTTCTGTAGGGTTGGCTGTAAGGTGGACTCTGAAGCCTTCTCACTAACTTTGAATGAGTCTTTTACCCATGCGTGATTTGGTAATAGGTTGGTCATATTGGTACACTGAGATAGTTTGCTTTTCCATATGTTGAAATATTTCAGTGTATAATATCCAACAGGAAAGAACATTCGTTAAAACTATCACCAATCTCATCAGGAATGCCTGTAAGTCTTGGGAAACTGCAAGTTCATGATGTTTCCTAAATGCTGATTTTCACCTGAAAGCTAATAACTTGTCATTGCAAATAAATCCTCTCAATTATTATCTTTGAGTTTTTTCTTTTTTGGTACGGGCTGATTTCTTTGATTTTTGAAACAATGTGAATATATCACAGTTTTGTCTCTTATTTAGTCTTTCAAATAAAAATGGTGTTTCATGAAAGCACATACATTTTTTTACTGCTTCATCAAGGATATTCTTTTTTTTTTTTTTAAATGTTTTATTTATTTCTAGGAGAGAGAGAGAGAGACAGCGTGAACAGGGGAGGGTCAGAGAGAGAGGGAGTCACAGACTGAAACAGGCCCCAGGCTCTGAGCTGGCAGTCAGCACAGAGCCCGACGCGGGGCTCGAACCCACGAACCGCGAGATCATGACCCAAGCGAAAGTCGGACGCTTAACCGACTAAGCCACTCAGGCGCCCCTCATCAAGGATATTCTTAAGGAAAACGCCTGTCCCCAGAGAATGTGGCAGCTGTGGACACAGCAAGGGGTCAGTACTTCTTGATACTTGATACTTAGTCCACAGAAGGAACCAGAAATTTTACCTAGTGTTTTTGGACCATCAGCTTTTTGGATAACAAATAAAGCCTTGGTATTATGAAACAATTGTTGGCCTCACATACCTTGAAAATGTCTCAGGAACCCCCTGGATCTGTTCACCACTCTTTGAGACGGACGATCTGAAGTTATCTGATTTGAGGGACAAAGGGCCAAAGTTGCTCTGGAAGTTTTGAACCCACATGCCAAGCCTGTGGCGGGTTATGAATTAATGTTTGTTGAATGGATTGGAGAATCCATGATTGTATAAATATTTGCTTAATTGAGTAAATGTGGTAAAATGGGGAAGGATGGTGAAGAGAACATGGTCTACAATGGAGAAAGCATGCTTTTTGGAATTAGCAGAATCTGCTTTCGTCATCTGGCTTTGCCACTTAGCAGCTGTGGGTTTAATTCTGCGGAGCCTGAGTTTTATCAGCAAAATGGGGATAATGATATACAGATTTATGGCAAAAAAATTAAAATGGACTAAATGAAATTATGTGAATAAGCTTTTAGAAGTACAACTACCCCCCCCCCCCCCCCAATGTGGTCTCAAGTTCATGAGCTCGAGATTAAGAGTCTGCTGCTCTACCCACTGAGCCAGCCAGGCATCCTCATATGAGCAAGCTCTTTGATAGAATTTTTGGTTGCCTGGAGGTGGAGAAAACATGGAGACTTATAATATCAACTTGCGGTATTTCGAGGGGGAATATCTCAGGTGACACAGGTGGAAATGCAGATTTAAATTGACAGAAAAGTGGAGACTATGGAGATATTTGCGAGATATCCAACTACTGTTTAGTGAGTCCACTATTCCCAACAGAAGAGATTGTGGACAGTTATGTCTCGGAGAGAAAGAGGGACTAGATCAATAGAACCTAAGACGGAAAATACGGGTCAAAGGTCAAACACGCCCGTTCAGTGGGCGCCTCATGGTTTCCAGGAATCAGAGGATTCCTTTAAAATCTAACAAGAGGAGAGACCGTCGCCTTCTTAGCGCAGCGGGCAGCGCGTCAGTCTCATAATCTGAAGGTCCTGAGTTCGAGCCTCAGAGAAGGCAAGTGTTTTCATCCGGAAGGTGACAACCTAAATTTATCTGTTTTAGAGACGAGGTGATGGAGCACACGGGAGAGCTGGGACATAGCGTCTCCCGTCCTGAATCCACAGGGTGGCGCCACTTGACATGCGGAGCTTTCGCACGGCCAGCGCCGGGGTCCCCCTCCGTCCGACCCGCGCACCGCGGCTGC
>NW_027530352.1:225868-226928 GCF_008692635.1 Crocuta crocuta | reverse complement strand
GGGTCCCCGCGAGCGCTCCCCTCCCCTGACATCCCGCGGGGGCCGGCGCTGGGCCGCTTTCCTTGCTCTCAGGGTCAAGGGCGCAGAAGACGGGAAATCGGACGTCTTTGAAGCCTAATCTATCGCGTCTTTCTGCCTTTTCCCCGCGTTTGGCCCCACACGCGGCGGAGCTGGCGATACTCGGAGTGACGCTTAGCTAACGCTCAGACACCCGAGAGAAGGCAGGTTCACGTCTGCCACCCGACCACGCGTTGTCACTGCGAATAAAATAAGCAAACGGCGTTATAATAAAAATAAATAAAAGCATAATGTCCATAACATAGAAAACGTATTTTTATTAAGAATAATAAACACTAAACAATAAGAAAATCCAGACTCTCCTGCGTGTGCCTCCCGACACACTTCTCAGGCCGTTGCTCGCCCTCGGCACCCCCAGAGGAGAAAGTTTGCTTTTCCCCAGACACGAAGTGTTTTCTTAACTTTGAGCTGAAGCCCCAAAGACATTTTTTAAAAATATCTTTAATATATATTTCTGAGAGACAGAGACACAGCGTGAGCAGGGGAGGGACAGAGAGAGAGGGAGACAGAGAGAGGGAGACACAGAATCTGAAGCAGCTCCAGGCTCTGAGCACAGAGCCCGACACGGGGCTCGATCCATGAACTGTGAGATCATGACCTGAGCCGAAGTCAGACGCTTAACCGACTGAGCCCCCCAGGAGCCCCCCAGAGACATTTGTAAAAGACATTTTGGCATCTGTTCCTTTCTGGTTCTTGTGTGCAACATTTTGGGGTGTTTTTTGCTTGCTTGTTTTCCTTCTGCGCCGGCTCCGGCCGCAGGCGGGGCGCGGGGCTCCGGCGCAGGTGCGGCCGCNGAGAACGCGGGCGTCCCTCCCGCCGCCTCTCGCGGGCTAAGCGAGCGCTCCGCCGCTGGAGCTAATCCCCCGGCGCCGGGGCCTTTCAGCCTGTTTATACGACCAGGACGCGGATTCCGTTCCGGTGCCACTCTCCATTTTCCAAGTGGTGCAGACCCTCAGGGAGCTGCCCCCCCGGGGCCGAGCGG
>NW_027530352.1:223393-225837 GCF_008692635.1 Crocuta crocuta | reverse complement strand
GCCGCGCTCCCCCCCCCAGGCTCGCTCCCCCCTCCCCCCTGCCGGCCTAGGGCTGGAGGAGGGGGCGGCAGCGTCTCTCTCACCGCCTCCGCACCGGCCCTCTGCCTGTCCGGGAACTCCCGCGGGCGCCCCAGGCTGGAGGTGCCCTTCTCTCCTTCCCTCCCTTCCTCGTCCGAACTGTTAGTACTATTACTGTTGAAGCGTGCGTGACACGTGGCGACCCATTGGTTTCAGGTGCACAGTGAGGCCACAGCTCTGCATCGCTCAGCGCTCGCCAGCGCCGTGTCCACACAGGTCAGGACAGGGCTATTCACCAGGCTCCCCGGGCGGTTCTTTTCATCTCCCTGACTTAGTTATTGTATAACTGGAAGTTTGTACCTCGCAACCCCCCTTTACGTATTTCGTCACAACCCACCCCACCCCTCTGTGAGCCGCTTGTTTATCCTCTGCATTTATGAGTCTGCGCCTATCAGGGTTTTTTGTCTCTTTGTTTGTTCTTTTGTGTTTTTTTTAGATGCGGCATAGAAGTGGAGTCTCTGGTATTTGTCCTCTGACTTTCTTCACTTGACATGATGCCCTCAATGTCCCTACAGGTTCACACAAATGGCAAGGCCTTATTCTTTTATGTTATGGCTGAGTAACATGTATACATGTACACCGCGTGCTCTCTGTCGCTCAGCTCCGAGACACCCTGGGGGCTCCGCATCCGGGCTGGTGTAAACCTGCTGCAGTGAACAGAGGGCGCACCTATCTTTTCAAATCGTGTTCTCATTTTCTTTGGGTAAATACCCGGAAGCCCAGTGGTGGAATTACTGGACCATATGGTACTTCTACTTTTAATCTTTTTAAGAGCACCTCCTCGCTGCAGCCTCCACAGAGGCGGCCCCAGCTGACGTTCCCATCCGCAGCGCAGCAAGGTCCCCTCTCCTGGCGCCCTGGCCAACCTCTTGTTTTTGTTTTGTGACAACTCAAAATATTTGTTGTTGTGCCGAATCGCGAGTCCCCAGAGACCCCCAAGGAGTGGACACCGATGCAAGTACATAAGGGTCTTTATTACAAGCTCGAGCAGGGGCTCACCCGTCAACCGGCGCAGCGGCAGCAGGGTGAAGCCTTGAACAATAGCGAGCAGGGTTTTTACGGGGTCAGGGACGGGGTGTTACAGTCACACGTTGTACGTAGAGCATCATCACATAAGCACCAATTACAATTGTACAGCGCCCAGGGTAACAGCTTTGACCATTCAGTGTCTGTGAGGCTCCGTTACTTTTGGCGGGACCCAATCATGACCTTTGAGAATCCTTTGAAAATGACCAATTATGAGGTGGGCTCAGAGGGCCCAGTGGGGTTCAGGCAAGTGGTGAGTGATTGGTTAATTTGTCTGCAGTTCCCAGCCTTGACTCAGACCACAGGAATGTTTAGCTAATCTGAGAGCTTCCGAGGGTGGCTTTAGCCTTGAACAATCTGAGGCTTTTTCTGGAACTGGGGCTACGTGCAGCCCGAGGTTGCTCTTAATGGAGGCCTTAATCTCAAAATGACGTTACTTAGGCTCTTCATTGTCTCTTTTTTTTTTTCAGGTTCTGAAGGGTTTGCCCCACGGGGGGTTGGGATGACTCCTGGGGTTGGGGGATGGGATGCCCCTGGGGCTGGTGACAAGTTCAAAGCATGGAGGCCGGAGAAGGAAGGGCTTTTCTCTGCGTCCCGTTCTTTCAGGGGGGAAATTCTCAGGGAAACATGAAAATAAGGACACGCGGCAAAATGCGGGTCTCTGGAGATCCGGGACAGTCGCGGGATGTGTCACACGGGAAGACACACTCATGCCACCCGCCAGGTTTGTGCAGAATTTACACACTGCCCCCGTGAGTCCACCTGAGGAGTAAGGCTGACCTGCCCGCCGGGTTCCAGGGGCCCCAGCCCCGGCCCAGTGTGACTGCGCAACAGCCCCCCCCCTTTCCCGCGGTGTTTAGCTTCGTCTTCTCCCCTCCCCCCCCACCCCTTTGGGCTCTGTCTTTAGGGCAGACAAAAGCAGTAAAGAGGGTATGTGTTTCCGCCACCCATTTCCTCCAAGCTTTCCTCCCTGTTTTCTTTCCGTTTCTACCCAAGGCTAGTCCCACAGTCCATCCAGGAGGAGGAGGGAGAGGAGGGAGGGGAGGGGGGAGGGAGCGGAGGGAAATGAGGGAGAGGAGGGAGAGGGGGCAGAGGAGGCAGAGGAGGGAGAGGAGGAAGAGGGGGGAGGGGAGGGAGGGAAGGGAGAGGAGGGAGAGGGGGAAGAAGAAGGAGGGGAAGAGGAAGGAAGGGAAGAGGAATGAGCGGTGGCAGAGGAGGGAAAGAGGGAAGGGGAGGGGGATGAGGGACAAGGGGAAGAGGAGGCAGAGGAGGGAGGGAAAGGAGAGGAGGGAGGGGAGGGAGAGGAGGGAGAGGAGAAGAGGAGGGGGAGGAGAGGGGAA
>NW_027530352.1:199365-222862 GCF_008692635.1 Crocuta crocuta | reverse complement strand
ACAGAGGCGGGGCGCTCCGGGGCCAGGGGCCGCGCTTCGGGAAGCGGGGGCGGAAAGGCAGGCCAGCCTGTGGCACGGGAACGCGGGAGCCGTGAGGGTCAAGTCCAGCAGCCTCGTGGAGACCCAGGCGGTGCAGCACGTCCAGGCCCGAGGCCCCGCACCCGTCGCGAAAGCGAGGCAGNCCTCCCACCCCTCCTGCTGGGCCCTGGCCCCTGGGCGGCTCTGCGCACCCCGTTACCCGGCCTCCCAGAAGCTTCTGGGGCGGAATCCCAGGGAATTCCTGCGCCAGAAGCGGCCAGCCGGGCGCGGGGCCGCCAGGAGGGTCTTCGGCTCATCCGCGGGCCCGCGCCCCGCTTTGACGGGGACTCAGAGCTGAGTCTGCGCACGGCCGTCCTTGCGGGTCACGCGTTTCAGGGAGCCCCGCGGCCCGAAGACTGCCGCGGGCCGTGTTTACCCGGAGAAACGTGCGGCGCTTTCCTGCGTTAGGGGCACAGGGAGTGGAAAGTGCGTGCGGAGCACCGTGCGATCTGCCTTAGAAGCCACAGGGCGCGGGCGGAGGGCAGGGGTGATTTCCACCCTGGGATCGAGCTCTGCGAGCAAAGCAAGAGACCGGTCCGGGCGAGGGTGGCGGGCGCTGAGGTTGCCTTTCGCAGCGGGCGGTCATGGGACACCCAGGCGGGTGACCCTTGAACTTGGTCTTGCGTAGCACTGTACCGTAATTGAAATTACGGGCTTAGAAGAAACGGAGGATCGCGACTTCTTTCAAGTTCCAAGATGAATCCGAAAAGGGAGCTTCCTTTGGGTCCCCTGGGACCTCCAAAGGGAGCTTTCTTTGAAAGTAATTGGAATTTCATCTTTAGTATCTAGTCAAGTGTTGGAGGGGCACCCCTGCGTCTGGCCGGTTAGCTCAGTTGGTTAGAGCGTGGTGCTAATAACGCCAAGGTCGCGGGTTCGATCCCCGTACGGGCCACGTGTGGTTTTTTGCCCCCACTCCCTAAAAGTCCGCGAGAGGACAAGAAGGTGAAGTAATGTGCGCTCATTAATGTGGACGGGGTGTCGGGCTGTCAACTGTGGCTTTGTGCTTCCGATTTCTTGTCCTGGGAGGATCCAGGGGGGAAAGGAACTGAAAAGATCTGAGGCTCCAGGAGGGAACTGAAATCGGGGGCAACGTGGAAAACAGAAACACTGGGCTTCTCATCGTTTGACATTTCCCAAGATGTCCGCAGATTCCGCAACCATGACCGGGTCCTCAGGTGAATTTCCCTCATTTTGCATCTGCTTACTTGGGCCGGGCTGTCCTTGGCCTGAGCAGGTAAGTAAAGCCTTTCAGAGCAACTCAGGTGCTAGCCTCTGCCCCATTCTTGATTCCTGTTTCCTTTTTTTCCCCTTGCACTTGACTCCAGGGCCACTGGACTTAAGGACATGTCTCCTACAGAACGCCCAAACGTTCACTGCCCTTTGCTTGTCCAGCTACTTGTTAGACCCAAAGCCGCCTTCTGGGGGGCATCTGGCCCCTGCTGCCTCTCCCCGAACTCCCAGAGATGCGGGAGAACATCTATGTTGTGACATTTAGCAAGTTGTGAATGTCGTTGCTCAGGTATCTTCCCCATCAGATTGTAAGAGCCTCGGGGCACGATGCTTATCGCCTTGTGTTAAATCTGCACTAATGATTGGAGAACGAAAGAAACGTGTGCAGGCAGAAGGAGAGTGTAAGGGGGGCTTCAAATGGACCTTACCGGCCTGTGAGATCCGTGCTGTCACAACACACTTCCTGGAGGTCGAGTGAGGGGGTAGACTACGGTACATGGCAACTGGTCCCATTTCTCTGAATGTGTCCCTGAGGCTCGTTCAGGATGGCTCCATGTGTCCCTGAATCAAGGAGGAGGTACCAGGATCAGGACAGAGTGTGTCAAGTAGATCCAGAAGTCAGGGAAAGTCTAGAAGGTTGAACCGGGCTGAGGCCCGGAGATGGAGAGAGGAATCTGACTCCAGGAGAATGAAGGATAAATATGGACAAGAAATGATCCCTTTTGGTTTCACCACTGGCAGCCTCCCTGACATATACCGATAAATAACTAAAACATCAGTTGCATTAATATCACTCTTCCACACTCTGACCACTCTTGACTTCTTAGTTTTGATATGATCTTGCTTTCCTCTCAACTCTTTGGCCCTTCCGTCTGTCAGAGTAAGGAGTTAGTTAGGCTCGAAGAGGAAGCCTGGAAGCCAGCGCGGAGGAGGCCATGCCCAGCTGCGGGGAAAGCAGGAGGCCTGTGCAGGCCGCACTCCCCAAGAAGCCCCATCATACCAGATGGGCCCAAGATGGCGGCGCCAGGATTGGAAACCCTGAGCCCGTGAGGAGGAGAAACCGGCCCCAAGGGATGACTATTCCGTCCCCTAGTTGACAACTGTCAGTAAAGGATGGAAACCCCAGCCCCAGGGCCTGCAGCTCTCTCTGTCTCTGTCTCTCACCCCCTCTCAAAACTCCACAGTCCGCTTTTCATTTAATAAACTTTTCCTGCTTGTGTGACTTGTCCGATGAACTTCATGTCTGTCCTTGAATACCTTCTCAAGACCAGACCGGGAAGCTCTGGCAACTCCTTTGGGTCTGACAGGCTTAAGGCCCCAGGACCCAGGGTCTCCCCAGTTCACCGAGGAGCATGTGTATATTGTGATTTTGCTCTGTCAGGTCAATTAGATCGTGGCTGGTGTTCAGCTCTTCACTATGTCTGTTGATTTGTTATCTACTGGACCCATCGATTCATGAGAGGAGTGTTGATGTCTGCGACTATAATTGTGGATTTTTCCATTTTTCTTTTCAGATTTATTAGCTTTTGGTTATGAATTTTGAAGCTATGTGGCCAGGGGCATATACATTTAGGGAATAAATACACAGTTATTCCTTTGGTGAGCTGACACCTTATAATTATGTAGCATTTCTGATTATACCTAGAAATGTTCTTTGCTTATGATACTAATATATCCGCTTCAGCTTTTTTGGTGCATGGTGTACGTTTTCCCTTCCTTTACTTTCAGTCTTGTATATAACTTTTAATCTTGCGTACAACTTCTTTTTTCTTTTTCAAAATTTTAGTTAAATCCTAGTTACTGCGTATAACTTTTAATCTCAGATATAAGTATATTTGAAGTGAGTTTCCTAAGGTGAGAAATCTATTTTAATACATTCTGACAACATCTGACTTTTAGTCGATATGTTTAGATTATTTACATTTAATTTTATGATATTTTGATAGGTTTGCCTATCGGTTTAGTACTTAATTGATTCATGGTTTGTTCCCTTTGTTTTTCAGTCTTCTTTGTTCCTCTTGCTACCTACTTTTGGCTTATTTAAATGTTGTCGGTAAGCGGTCCAGCGATTACCATACGCATGCTGAACTTTTCACAGTATAGTTAGAATCATTAAATTACCATTCAAGTTAAATAAAGAAACCTCACTAGCCTTTAATTTCTTTGCCATAACCTCTTTGCTATCTGTATTGAACACAGTGATACAATGAAAACTCCATCAGACAATGCTGTCATTTTCACTTTTGATGGATCCTTAATCATACTTTAAAGAACTCAAGAGAGAATAACAGTGTATCACATTTACCTAGATGTGTCCTATCTCTGCTATTGTTCATTTATTCTTTGTATCTAAGTTTCCTTCTGGTATCATTTTTTCTTGACTCACAATTTTACTAATTCTTTTCTAGCACTTCTGCTAGCAGTGGATTCTCCCAGTTTTACCTTTAAGTGAGAATGTATTTCTTTCACCTTAATGTCCAAAGGATAGTTTTGCTCCACTGAGCCTTCTGGGGTTAAGAGGTCTTTCTTTCAGCATTTAGTAGATGTTATGTCCTTTCCTTACGGTCCTTATGGTTTCTGATGAGAAATGCATCATCATTCAGATTGTAGTTCCCTTTTGGTTTTTGTCTCGATGCTTTCAGGATTTTCCTTCTTTTGTTTCCAGCAGGTTAATTGTGATACGTCTGGGTGTGGATTTATTCGCATTATCCTGCTTGAGGTTTGCTGAACTTCTTGAATCTGATTTATGTCTTTTGCCAGGTTGGGGAAATTTTCACCATTAATAATTCAATTATTTTTCTTTTTTCAGTGTCTTCTGTCCCCTCTTCTTCTGGGTCTCCAAGGATGTAGACATAATTTCTTTGTTATTTTCCTGTTTGTCCCCGAGGCTCTGTCCACCTTTTAAAATGCACTTTTCTCTCTGTCATTTAGATTGGGTACTTGATATTGTTCTGTCTTCATATCCACTGAACTTCTCTGAGCCATCTGCTTCTGTTTTCATTCATAATTTTGGTTCATACACTTTTGAGTTCTGAAGTTTCAACTTGGATTTACATCTTCAGATTATTTGCTAAGATCTTCTAATATTCCATTCATTTCAAAGCACACTTGTCCCTAATTCTTGGAGCATTTAATCATTACTGCTTTAAAGTATTTGTCAGATGATTCCAAAATCTGTCATCTCAGTATTGGTACCTGCTGATTCTCTCCTCCAAGTGATTGAAGACTGTCTTGGTTCTTCATATGCTCAATAGCTTTGGATGCTAACCTGCATTTAAATATTATGTTATAAGGCTTTGTGTCTCACTCAAATCTTATGGAGAAGACTGCCTGCTTTGTTTTTGTGGATATTTTGCCTTATGTTCAAGTTCCAAGTACCAACCAGCCCTTTATGTGCTGTGGTTTCAAGGTCTATTCCATTTTCGAAGCCTTTATGATACGATCTGGAGATCTCTGGAGTATGTGCACCCCAATGGCCAGTGTGGACCAGGGCAGTGGGCTACCGCTCAGTGAGGTTCTCTAAGTCTGTGCTGTGTTGTTTAGGGTCAGGGCCACTTGTCCGCAGCTTGCCTGGTGCGTTCAAGTTCATAAACAACTTGACGTGTTTGTTTCCCATGAACAACTTGACGTGTTTGTTTCCCATGTGTCTTCCCCACTGTTTTCTAGTTACTTGGGGTTCAGCAGCTCAGTCCACTGAGGAGAAAGTTGGGCCCTTCCTTACTCTGCTCTGTCCTGCGCTTCTCATGGAGGGCCAAGCTGCTTAGGAACAGAGAAAAAGAGCAACTGGGTGTGTCTCTTGGGATCACAGCTCCTCTGAAGAAACAAACAACAAATAATAAGTTGATAGATCTCCCTACCCAGCGCAGGTAGAGCCAAAGAAGGAAGGTCTTGGACCTGCCCAGAGGCAGGGTATGGAAAGAGCATCCAAATTACTGCGTTCAAAGTGCCTAATGTCTTCTCAGTTCAGTGGCTTGGAAGCTGTGGAATTGTGAGCTGGAGTGTTTGGCTGGGACAGTAAAAGCTGGAGAATGTGGGCGTCGATCCCACCACCTCTCGCATGCTAAGCGAGCGCTCTACCACCTGAGCTAATTCCCCATCCCCTTCAACTTCTCTCCCGTTTTTCACCTTACCGGTCTCCACTTCAGTATTCCTATTCTGGGCGGCCCCCAATACAGGAAATGTCAGGGCCTTTAGTATGAAATCCGGAATCACTAAGGGCATATCTTCTCCGAGATGACCCAGGCCCAGAGAACAATGGGCACCTTTTCCTCTGCCAGGGAAAGGAGGAGAAAGCAGCCACGGGGAAACTCTGGAGCCCCCAATCTCCAGGACTAGAAGACACGTCTCAGGGAAAGGATTCATCCAGAACACACTGCCTGAGACGGCCAAGCTATCCCAGAATGGCTATCTGTGTCATGAAGACAAAAACAGAAACACAACCAAAGGGAGATTATCCTTCGAAGGCAAAAGAAAGTGGCTGTTTCCGCCCGGTTTCGAACCGGGGACCTCTCGCGTGTTAGGCGAGCGTGATAACCACTACACTACGGAAACCCACGCCCAGAGGGCTCTCTGAGAGTGGTGTTCGAGTCTTCCTAAGGCCTGTCCTGTGGCAGTTACACAGCCATGCCAGCAAAGAGCCGGAAAAAATACAAAATAATACAAAACGAAAAACTCCAAACATGCAGAGCTATATAGGAAATAAGAGGAGAAATCATACCAGAGCGAGGACCAGAAAAACGGACACTGAGGAGTGCTGAGGAGAGAACACAGGGAGGAAGGAACAGGCATGAAGGTAGGAATTCCCGGGTTAAGAATTCCTGTTCAGTTAGAGTGGTGTGTGTGTGAGTGTGAGTGCGTGCGTGTGTGCGCGCGTGTGTGTGCTTGTGTAAAATAGACATGGGGAGATAGTGATTAGAAGGCCCGCACACACGGAATATGTTGGGGGAGATGGCTGTGGAGCTCAAGACACTTTGAAAATATTCCAGGCAGCTGGTTTACATAATCATAGTAACATTTTAGGAAAGCTTTCAAATTTGGAATGCCAGTGAGGTTGGAAATGGGGAAACTAGAATTGGAGAGAACGGAAAGATGTGCGGGAGATGTTTAAGGGTTGGGGTTTGTTCTGTTAACTCTTGCAGTTCCGAGTAGCACGCATTTGTATCCTCCGGGCGCAGGGCGCTGGCCAGCGTGGAATACATCCTCCCTGAACAGCAGAGGGCAGGGGAAGGGGTAGATGAGTGAGAAGAAATAATGGGAAAAGGCTTTTCTCCATCCTGAGAGAAACCATGGGTTTCTTTTCTTCCTTTCTTGCCTGCACTCAATAGATAAGAATTCTGGTGCACTGCCTTGCAAAGTGTGGGGCGAAATTGAGGTTGTTTCTCGACCATGGGCATTTGAGTCGGATTCGCGGCTTCACCATCCCGATGCCTCGAGCACTCCTCTGTGTACCCAGACCCTGCGATCTGCTGACATCACGTCCCACATCGGGGCTTCCTACTTTTCCCAGAGAACAATCCATTTTTCAAGCCCCAGTGGGCTCTTTCCTCCCCCAGGAGCTACGTGAAAACTTGGAAGCCTGTTCTGTCCAAGAAGAAAACCGTGGTGGTGGATTCTAACCTCAATCTGCAAATGCTCGCCCACCCCCAACCCCAGTTGCCTTCAGAGCTAAAAACTACACTAGTGACAGTGTTCGAAAAACTTGGGGCACAGGGATCTGAACAAGCAAAAAGCAAGGAGAGACTGAAAAGTATCTTTTCTTGCCGGGAAAGCTGACTGAGCCACCTCCACGCTCCCGACCTTTCTGTTGCCTACCGATCCGCCCAAGAATAAACATTGTCACTGGGTTATTATTCATTTTCCTATTTGCATCTTGTCTGTTCCTCTTAAACTCCCCACTGGGATGCAGCTCCAGTTGGGAGAGAGTTTTTGTGTTGTTTACACTCTTATTACTGCCTCCAGAACTTTCCATTAATCAGATAGATGTGCTCTAGAAATATGTACTGAATGGTTAAAAGATTCAAAAGGATGTTATACTTCTTTCACTCCTTAACTGAGCTTGGGCGACCTTTAGAGCGGGAAGTTGGAAGAGAAATTTCCCCTGCTTCTTCCATAAGACAGAGAAGAAGACCAAAAATACAGTATAGCTTGTAGTTTCTGGCAGTCTAAGTTTCTCCAGCGTTAATTTTCCTGAAACTACTGGGAAGCCCAAGGAACTACAAAACTGATTCAGCCGTCCTCGGCAAACATGGAGTCAGTCTTGAGAAGAAGTCCTTATCAGGAACCACTTTGATAATTTCACTTTGTGTTCCTTTTTAAGGGAAGTAACCTTAGTTCTGGCCGATGGTGAAAAAGAACTCAGCTTGCCCTCTCTGAGGCTCGAACTCAGGACCTTCAGATTATGAGACTGACGCGCTGCCCGCTGCGCTAAGAGGGCTGCTCACCAGGGGTTTCCACATTTACAGTAAAACATCAAATATTATTTTCCAGGCTGTTTTACTGGCTTCCAGCTTTCAAGAAATACAATCACTGCTACTTCAAAATCACTCCACAGAAGCCAATGCTGCACCCACAGGAAGTCACAGCCAACATCAGTGAGGTTCAGGCTTTTCCGGGAACCCACCCAAGGACAGGTCCATCTGGGCTGCATGACTGGGGGCAGTAATGCCTGGCCTTTGCTGAGCCAGGGTGTCCATGATGGGGTTGTTCTTGCCCTCAGAGATCTCAGGCGATCTTACACCTTCCAAGGTCTCCTTTGTTGGAAATAAACACAGGAGGGGCTTATTTAGTATGAGCTCACCGACTAGAGGACTAAATGAATGAATGAGTGAGTGAATAAATAATTCCCACATTTGTCTACAGCCCATACCTCTCGGTCTAACTCTATTTTACCTTCATGGACATCTACACGACGGGAGTCATGTCTTGCTCTTTGCTTTGTTGTGTTATGGGCCAGGAATTATAGAGTGATTTGTGGAGGTCATCTCACAGAGTCCAATCGGGTTTGGGCACCAAATCTGTTCATCAAAATCTCCACTTGCCAGATAGAATGGAGGTTCAAATGAGTTAAGTATTGCTCCTAAATTCCCAGAGCTGCTCAGTGGCAAAAGGCGAATTGAGAAGCAGATTTGTTAGATTCCAAAACAGGAGCGCTTTCCCTGCTCTGACTCAAGACATCTCTGTTCTCCGCAGCAGCCCATCTGAGTCTCTGCGAGCCGGCCTTCGGGCTTAGACTTCCAAGTCAAGGTTGACTTATTCTCCTCCTTCAAATCCCACATCCAGGGACTTGATAATTACTGAACATTGTTCTTGTACAATTCTTTTGCACCCATTGCTTCTTTTCCATTAATTTAGTACTTATTTGCTGGGGGGCTGCTCTTTGCCAGCCATGGTACTTGGCTCAGAAGTTCCAGAAGGAATCTGCTGCCCTCAGACCACAAGAGATGGGAAGATAAATATGGACAGGAAATGATCCTTTCCCAGTTTTCACCACTTTGTTTCCCTGGCATTTATAGATAAATAACTCATTCTAAAATATAAGTTTTAATAACATCACTCTTCTGCACACTGGCCATTCTTGATTTTCTGGTTTTGGTATGATCTTGCTTTTCTCTCAGTCTTTGGTTCTTTCTTACTTAACCTACATTGTAACCTTGCTCTATAAGGTCAGCTGGTGGATGGTGGTGTTCAGTTCTTCCATATATTTGCTGATTTGTTATCTACTAGATTCATCAATTGATAGAGATAACGGTTAACATCTGCAACCTTAATTGTGGAGTTTTTGTTTCAAGGTTTTTTTTTAGGTTTATTAAGTTTTGTTTCAGTTTTGGAGATCTGTGGGCAGATGTGTGCACATTTAAAACAGTTCCATCACTTGGGTGAATAGACACCAAATAATTTGTGTGATATAAACATATCCAATTCAATTTTTTTCCTTAATGGTTTAATTTTCCCCATTCTTTTGCTTTTACTCTACCAAAGCCATTATATTTGAGTTGAGTTTCTTATAGTCAGCACATATTTGGGCCATGGTTTGTTTTCCATCCATTGTGACCATATCTAGCATGTAACTGATATGTTTAGACCAGTTACATTTAATGTTATTACGGATATGTTTGGATAGGTCTATTACTTTTACTTTCTTTGTTTATGGTTTGTTTGTTCTGTTTTTCATTTTGTCTTCTTACTTCCTTTTGGCTTTTAAAAACATACTTAATATTAATTTATCTTTTGTGTTTTTTTTTTTACTATACCTATTTGTATAGCCATTTAGCCATTAGTCTAAGTTACTAATCACAATTGGTATATGTATTACTATATACATACTTAACACTTTATAGTCTATTTTAGAATCAATGTTATACCATTCAAGTCAAATGTAGAAACCTTATCACTTTTTAGACCCCTCTACTCTAACCCCTTTGTATTGTGTATATAGTATATTTAGATGAAATGAAAATTAATCAGTGTTATAATTTTTGCTTTCAGTTATCAAGAGCTTACTTAAAAATTATAAAAAATGACTTTGAAGAACTCCAGAGAACATCAGTCTATCACANAGTGTTATAATTTTTGCTTTCAGTTATCAAGAGCTTACTTAAAAATTATAAAAAATGACTTTGAAGAACAGAGAACATCAGTCTATCACTTTTACTCAGATATTTCCTTTTCTGCTAAGAAATTGCTAGTTCACCCACTTTTTAGTGGGTCCTGTGCTGAATGTAGGGCTTGAACTCACAATCACCAAGGTCAAGAGTCAGATGCTCTACAAACTGAACCACCCAGACACCCCTTCCTTTGTTGCTAAAGCTCCAAATTCCCTGTCCATTCTCTTCAGTACAATCCTTTTTTTTTTTTAAAGGAATTCTGCTACCACTGAATTTTCTCAGTGCTCTTTCAAGCGAGAAATATATTGATTTCACCTTCATGTCTGAAGGATATTTTTGTAATGCATAAAACTTTAGATTAACAATTATTTTCCTTTAGCATTAAAAACATCCTTCCTTGTCTTTCTAGCCTTTATAGTTTCTGTTAAGAATTCCACAAAGATGCAGATTGTAGTTTCATGTCCCCCTGGCAGCTTTCACATGTTTTTCTTTTCTTAAACTTTTAGCGGCCTGACTGATGTGCTCGGATGTGATTTTCTTTGGGCTCACTTTACCCCTCTTAGGTTTACTGGACTTCTTGAACTCGGTTTATGTGTTCTGCACGTTCCAGAACTGTGTTGAATTCAGGGCCAGGCTGCAGGGGGCACATGGAGAAAAACAGCAACTGGCTGTGCCTCGTCACAGAACTTATGACCCGGCGGCCAGAAGAGCCGAGGCCCGGACAAAAGTGGAGAATGTGGGCATCGATCCCACCACCTCTCGCATGCTAAGCGAGCGCTCTACCACCTGAGCTAATCCCCCGAGCACGCACTGCCTCCTCTTCGACTTTTCTTTCTGGAGTCGATGCGCGGTTCCTGGGGGGCCCAGAGCACCGCACGAGTCAAGTTCATGGACGCGGAACGTGGATTCAGCTGAGCGCGCATCTTCNCCCCGCCCGGTTTTGAACAGAGGACCTGTCGCGTGTGAGACGAGCGTGACGACCACCGCACCACGGAAACCCCACACGGAGCAGCCTTTCCTCCTCTCAGAGATGCACCTTTGTCCGGGTAAACGGGCGCCGCCTGGCGGTCACAGCCCGTACTGCACGGCGAACAGCAAGACCCCAGAAGGGGACCCACGAAGGGCCGAGAAGCATGGCCCGCGGAGTGCAGGCACCACACTGCTCCTGGCGGGATGCAGACGGAAGGGCGAGAGTGTGCGGACCCGAGGCCTCTGCGGGGCGGCACTGAGATCACACTGAGTCAGAGAGGGAAGCGAAGGTTCTAGAGCTCGTAGAGAAAATGCCCGCGGGCGGCTCGGGAACAGGGGTGCGAGGCGGCAGGTGGATACAGGTGGTCATCACCAGTCCTGGCCTCGCCACTACTATCGTGCTTCCGCTTTTTCATGACACCCAGGGCAGATTCCTGGGGCTCGCCTACTAACTCACAAACAGAACCAATGAGAACCTTTTCCATGGCCACATCTGGGCCCCAAGACAGCTATTTCTCAAGGGGCCCAGTCAGCAGCAGATTGACCCAGACACACAGTAAATGCCCAGCAGCAAATGCTGTAAGGTGATTGCTTCCCCACCAGCTGTCAGATCTCGTGAGAGTTCCAGCCAGGACGCGGGCTCAGGAAGGTCATGACTCCTATTGGGCAGACCAGTGGGTCCGTCCCCGCGTCTCATCTGCGCTGATAGCTTTTCCTCCCTTTTACCTTGAGCCTAAACCTTCGACACCCCAAGAGCCCATCATGAGGTTCTGGCAACAAGGGCCTCTAGGAACGGAGTGGATCTTCAGAAACGCGAGACTGCTTTCGACCGTGATGTACACACAGTCTGGAGAACCGAGGAAAAGAAAAATCTCACATTTGGCTGAGCTGTGGGGCCAGTAACAGCTCGTCTGTGTCTGTTCTGTCTTCCTGCTGCCCAGAGGGGCCCCCAGTCTAGCTGTCAGCCTCTCAATTCTTCTGTGTCCAGACCTGACTCTTTTGTATCATGGAGGCCATTACTCAAATGTCACGGCCTTAGAGAGTCCTTCCCTCATCTCTCCAGCTGAATCAATGCCCTACCTGTCTCTCTCTTCATCTTTTTTTAAAAAAAATAAAATTCTGTGCCGGAAAGTATGTGAAATTGCTGTGTTATTTTCCATGTTTCCTCTAGTGTAAAAGCTGTTTGAAAGATTGGCAAGTCTAGACCCTGCGGTGTCTAGGACATGCCGGACCTAGCTATTACCACATTGGTGACATGGAGGGGACAGCTTCTATCTTATATTCTTTCACAGGGTCAATTCAAGGAGAAACCATTCTTCAACTGCAGCCACGTGCTCGCTGGAGGGCCCTCTGGTTTCCTAGAATGGATGGGAAAATTGTACACAGCCGAAAGGAAGCAAGAATACTTCCCCCATGGCATTTTTGAACACTCATTTCTGCTTAGCAATCATACAGCACAACTTTTGGATCTCTTAGTGATTTAAGGAAAAGGCAATTGCCACGATTACATTGTAAGGAATGGAAGTAATCGGCTTTCCCTAGTGGCTGTGATCATGTAGCCGTGAATTCTCAGGCTGTGACTGTGGCATCGTCTAGCATTTTCGTTGCCTCCACTCCCAAAACTAAATCTAAGGCTTTGATCAGAAGCGAGGTTTTCTTCCATTCAGAAGATCTATAAAGAAAATCTGTGCTTCTTTCCAGGCACTGCCTGTCAAATCAGACCAGAGGGGGGAAGAAAAATCTGAGTGTTCTGCATTCATTGTTCTCTTTCTCTGTGCACCTCCACTCAAGGAAGTGCTCACAATTCTGTTTTAAGGATGAGAGCCCGTTCATCTGCTCTAATCCAAGAGAATCTGCAAAGGCCCTGAAGAAGGGCACAACAGGGTTTGAAAGTAAATTAAGAATGACTTACTTTTTCTAGAGCGTGCATGGGATAAAATTCCGTGAAGGTGTTAGGCAGGCCAGCCTTCTCCATGAATTGCTTTGGAAGTCAGGATAAAGCACTTGGACACTGTCTTTAGCTAAGTTTGCTGGTAAATGAATTTAGTCTGGACTGTACCTGAATTTGCATTTCAGTAACATTCCAACAGGGGGCAGCACTAAGAGCTGAGTGGGAAGGCCCAGAGGTCTGTCAGGGCATTATTGTAAGGGTCCAGCCAGAGAAATTCTCCAGTAATTCTCTCGGAGTTGGACACCTTCATTCATCCAACAAATCTTCATTTGAGGGTCTACTGCATGCTGCTAGGCTCTGGGGGTCAGAGTGTGTCCCTAGCTGCCAGATGGCATTGACCCATGGCCCCTGGGTGTGAAGCTCTTTCTAAGTCTGATCTCTTACTGAATTATATGCAGGGGACCGGAGGAACCACTGCCCGTGCGTGGAGAAATGGCATTCTGTAATGCAAACAAGAGGGGGAATTAGGTCTCGGTTTAGAGGTCAGATGCGACGACTTGGTCCAGCAGGGTGATTGGTGGGACCTTCCTCTCCCCATCAGAAGATCCCAATGTGGGGGTTCAACGTGAGTTTATTTTCCTGTGTACAAAATATCAGTCGACATAGCTGCTTTAAGAACAAAATGAAACCGGTCAACAGAAGGCGTGTACCCTCACAGTCCCTTTCACAAATAGCAGGTTTGGGACTGTAATCAGAGGTTGATGCCAATTTCAGGAGAATGAAAATACTTCCCTTTTGGAGAAATAGGTGGGTGCAGCCTGGGAACTGGGAATCCGGTAGCCAAGGGGCCGAAGGGGCCTGCTTGTTTGCCGTTGGTCAACCTGATGGTCTGGGAGAGGAAGTCTCGTTTCCCATCAATCTTTGAGCTACAGCAGGAAGTGGGTCTACACACAGGCCAGGCTCTGGGTGGGTTGAGTCGTAACTGGGATCATGACACGAGGCAGAGAACATGGGAACTTTCTGGCTGCAGGGTCTCCTAGGGACCGAACTTTCAGGGTAGAAATAAGAAGGCGGCCATGAAGTCTGCTCGTCCGCTCAGTGGCTGTGGAGCGGAGGACGATGAGTCTGGGACACGCGCTATGATTCGCCTTCCAGGGACTCGCTGGAGAGAGAGGTCCGAGCCAGGGGAGCGTCGTCTTCAAGTCCTCTTTTCTTCAGGTCACACGAGCTGCTCACATGGCTTCCGCGCGGGCTCCTGGGTCACCCGGAGCGGTGCGGGCGGCGGCAGCGCCCCCGCAGAGTGAAGGGGGTGCTCGGAGGCCTGGGACCCGGAGTACGCGGGTAGGAAGCAGGGCGAGTGCGCGCCCCTAACACTTGCCTCCCGCGGGGACACACCAGTGCTCCTAACAAAGGCTGTCACTGGCTGGCGACCCGGGCGCTGGTGCTGGTGGCATCTGAGTTTGGACTCCAGGAACGGATCTCCGCTTCCAAACGTTTACAGACAAGTCTGCGCTGCATTATCCTACAAGGGTCCCCGCGCGGCCAGGATGGAAGGGCCGCCCGCCCCAGACCCTTCTGTTCTCTGTTCTGTCGCCCGAATTCTCTCGGCCACCCCTGCGCTCGTCCAGCGTTGGTCTCAAAGTGGCAAAGTCCGTCCGTTCACCGGCCAGGATCTGCTCTCTGCTGTTCTCCTGTCGGTTGGGCCGCGGGCGTGCGCGTGCGTGACCCCCGCGCCCCCGTGGGGAAGGGGCTTTGGGGCAGCAGCGGCCACAGGGACCTGTTACTTTGGAGCCGCGGGGCTGCAGGGGCGCGAGGCGCAGGGCGCGCATTGTGTCTGGGCCCCCGCGCCGCCCCGCCCCTGGGCAGGTGCCACCCAGGTCGTCCCCGTCCCCGTGAGAAGGGCTCCTGCCGCCCAGCTGTTCTCCCTGGCGGGGCGTCTGTGCGTGCGTGTGTGTGTGTGTGTGTGTGTGTGTGTGTGTGTGTGTGTGAGTGAGAGATCCCCGCGCGCTCTGTCCCCACCGTCCTGTCCCTCGCCCGTGATGAAGTCGCTGTGGCCTGTTTCGCTGTGGACTCGGAGGCCCAGGGTTGTGAGGGCTCCGAGCAGGGACAAAGGGACAAGCGTCCTCAAACGGGAGGCTTCTCGTGCAAAGCGCGCTGGTGTCCGAGACACTATGAGTCCACTTGTGCCAGATGCTCGCCTGTCTCCTTTGTGTGTCTTGCGTCGGTGCTCCCCGGGGTGTGGTGACGGGCCCAGAGTTCTAACGCGATTTTGACGGGGACCTCCTCGTAAGAAACCAGCTNCGCCCCCGTGTAGGGGCCCTGCTCGCCCCGCGGGAGCGAGCGAGGTTTCAGGCTCAGCTGGTGGAGAAGTGGAGGAAACCGGAGTCGGGGCCCAGCGTGAGCGCATGGGGTAGAATACACTCGCCAACCCAATCGGACTAATTCTTACCCAGTTTGGCCGCTTGCCCCCGGGGTCTTGCTCACGGAATGCCTGTCTCTGGAGAGCAGCACCCTCGGTGTCGGCAGTAGCTAGTTTCACTTACAAGTGTGTGCGGGAAGAACCGAGTGAGAAACGTGCCCGCGAGCTTGGGAAACAGGTGGGCGAGCAAGCGGGAGATCCGCGCCCTCCTTCCCCGGGCGTTTCAACGCGAGCGCAGCGGGGACCGGGCACCGCGCTGGCGCCCTGGTCTCCTGAGCGCCCGGCAGGCTGCGCGCCCAGTAGGTCTAACGCTAAGTGACACACAGTGGGGCTGGGCTGCAGAGCAGGCCTCCTGGGGGAAGAGCCGGTCTGGCCGGATGCGGAGAGACAGCTCGGTGAACCGCAGGCACCGCACACTGACGGTCGCCGTGCCCCTCGTGTGGCCGGCTTTGGGGTTCCCTGTGCCGGTGATCAGGAGGCGCCGCAACAGAATGCTCAGGAGCCTCTGCGAGGTCTGCCTCTAGAGATGCCCTCCCACTAACAGGGAGCCTTCAGCAACGGGTCCACGACAGCGGAAACGACGACATTCAGTGGCTTCAACAAAGTGGATTTATGCTCACACATAACAAGTCCAGAGGGTGCGGCAGCCCCGTGCCCGGGGAAGGCAGCGCTCCATGACGTCATCACACCCAGATTTCCAAAACATCTGTGCGTCCTGTCCCTTCTCAACATACGGATGTCACACTCCAGCCGCTTTCCCTGGAATTCCTCAAACTCTCACAATCTTTCAAGTCCAGAAGGGGAAAAAAAAAAAACAAAACCCAAACAGTCCTCTTTCTTCTATCTCCTGCGGAGGACAAGTCCCCCGGTGCGCCCCGGGGGGACTCCCCCCACCCACTGGCTAGAGCTGCATTGGGCACTCTCGTCTAATCCAGTTATTTCCCGGAGCAGGGCCACTGGGGTTGATCAGATGGGTCATAATTCTTCTGGAGCTGAGAGTGGGGTCCGTCTCCTCCAAAGCCAAGGCGGTGGAGGGAATTCTATTAGGTGAAGAAACACATTTCTCTGTTGGGAAGGGGGCATGGGGGGAAGGGTACAGGGGACTGGCGGAGGTATACCCAAGCAGCAGTCTGCTCCAGCCCCATACGTGAAATAAAAGGAAATACACAGTCTCTAAAGCATTTTTGAGAGCTGAGAGCTCTATTCCTGACGTTAACCTACATTAGATCGTAGCCACATTCCCAGACCTAACCCTCATAGAAGTCATTTGACCTACAGTTTGTATTCAGTACTGTATTCAGTGCGAGGACATTAACTGGGCATTAATTGTATATGACATTACTTGTACGTGATTACATGTTGACCTAGACATCAAAGTTGTATAATTTTGGCTATTAATAACGCCATCCATCACAGAGCTTTCCGACCGCATAGTGACGGTACCACAGCCTCTAGATCTGAAGTGTCGGAGGCTAACGTGCGTGGCGCAGAAGACAGTGCTGAGACCCGGCCTGAAACTGCTTCCTTCTGCTTCTCCAGACGGAGCAGGAGCCTTAAACCCTTAACTCTCTCAGTGATTTGCGCCGCTAGATTTGTCTACAAAATACATAACGCTCATTGGTTCCCACCCATCATTTTGCAACCTCTTTAATGGCTGTAGGTATTTTTCATTTATTTCTTCATCGTGATCTGCTCAACTCCAGCATCACCTCAGTTTACCACTTTCTGTCGTAAGTTGGACTCTCTCTTCTCATCATTGTTCATGAGAAGACACTTGCTATGGAAAGAAAGAGGGGGCTTAGAGAGGGACCCAGGTTAAAGTCTTGACTCTGCCTTTTATTCGCTATGCGAATTTAGACCAATCACGTAATTTTTCAGTCACCGCATTTCCTTATTTGCTGTATGAGTTTGACCGCCACTTTGCAGGTTCGTTGTGAGACTAAATAACGACACGCAGGGAAAGTCCTGGTGGATCTTGGCTGTCAGGAAAACGTTGTCTCCATTGAGAGCAACGTCTGCTTCGCCCCCTGGCTTCTACAACTTCATCTCAATAACTCAAAAGGCATTTACTGCATTTGCACTTACCACGCAAAATGTACTTACCACGCAATTTGCACTTACCACGCAAAATGTGAAAGCCTAAGGATTTGCAGACGAAGCTGAATCCCCATTTCTCAAGGAACTAACATCCACTCAGAGAGAGACAAATCTGAACTCCTCTGAACTCCTAATTACAGAAGCGTCATCCCACAAGCAAGGAAGGAAACGTGTTGTTATGAGCGTGGAAACGACGCAGGAGCCCCGGAGGCAAGTGCCCCGAGCTCTACCTGACAGGTCACCGCGGGTGACTCAGCTGGATCAACTCACGCTCTGCCTCTCAAAAATAAACATGAAAAAAAGAAAACATTTTGAAAGATAGCTTCGTGCCAACTTGTAAATAACTTTATTTGTCACGATAAGGGGCTTATCCTGAAGGCAAGAAGAAGGCACAACAGGCTTTGGGGAGAACATTCTCTGGGTCTTAGGAGGGTTGAGTCGGTCAGTGGCCGCAGAGGCAGAGCGCAGCCGGGGAGCAGCCACACAGTGAGACCCTGTGGCCTGGGCGGGGGTGGCCGGCACTGCCGTGGCACTGAGTGTGAGGAGGGCTCAGGGAAGGGGACAGAGACCTGGCTGAGGCGGAAAGCATAGGTCTTGGTGACTCATTGAAAGTGATAAGCAAGGAGAATTTAGGATAATGCTTATGTTTATGGGTCAGGAAATTCCATTAACCGTCACTGAATACTAAAAACAAACTAACTAACGAATCCTGAAGGAAATAAGCTCCAGATTCTAGTACCCCCCTCCCCCACCCCCAGCCAAATCTCTTGTGTAGCCTGGATTCTACCCAAGCTTTCTTTGACTCTTGGAACTACTCATGCATGTTTCCAGTATATTCATTGTTTAAGGAAGTTTGGATACGGTTTTGTTCCCTGCACCAGAAAGAGTCCTGAATAATACAACAGTGAACAGATTCGACCCCTGACATTTGCAGAGGGCAGAGAAAAAAAAATTTTAAATCACTATTCAGGCCTCACAGATGGAGAAAGAGCTTCATTACTTTTAGGAAACTGTTTCCGTGAGACTGGGTATGTCAGCGCGCAGGTGGGTGGGCCTCGGGTATCTTCAAGGTGAGGAGAAGGATTTCATTTCAAATCCCCAAGAGCCAAAGCACACACCTCCCTCCCCACACCCCAACTGGGTCTTCTCTTTCGTGAAAACCTAACGTCCTGGAATCCTGGCCCATATCTGCACAGGGTTAGTCATGGGCTACCTCTTTCTAGTCTCACACAGTAATTACACACGAGTGTGTATAGTCCGGAGTCTTGAGTTACAGGTTGGATTGGACACGACATTTCTATTAAAGTTAGCCTTCTCACCACCACTGAGATCAGGCTAGCCATCTTTACCCAGTTTCCCCAGTTTCCTCTACGACTGTTACTGGGCTCTCACTGGCCACTGGTATTTGCTTGGGTTCCACTTGGATTGGTTTCTGTAAAACACACTGCAGCCAACAGTGGTGGGAGCTGCAGAAACAGAGAATTCCTGAGGAAAGAATGATGGTTTGAAGGTGAAACACTACAGTAGTTGATACACGTTAAGAAACTTAACAATTTAAAACAGTTAGAGCAGGTGTGGCCCATGGGAGTGTGATGCAGGAAGGAGAAGGACAGAAGAAGGGCGATGATCACAAAAATTTGACCAAATGGGAAGTAGTCTGAAATAGGAAAGGAGAGGAGAGAGGCCAGCAGCGCCCTCTAGGGTCCCCTTCCTTCCTGGGTCTGAGTCCCTAGAATACTAAACAAGCAGGGCACAGACTTTAAGGTGAGACCAAAGGCAACTGGTGGGAAGCAGAGGGATGGAGGCAGAGGGAGCCGCAGAAAGATCTAGAATAGCGATTCTAGATTCTAGAATCATGGTTCTAGCAAGGCTGGTGTCCCCAGAGGCCTGATGCCTCATGGGGTCCACATGGGGGCCAACAATTCCTGGGAGGGACAGGATTCGTGTGGGGCCTTCCCTTTCAAGGGCAGAACCTACTCGATTTTGATGGACGAATCCAGCACGTGATGTCACCACTACAGATGGCAAAGAGGGCGCTGAATAGGACCTGGGAGCCACCTAGGATCTCTATCCTCACCCAGGTGGAGAGGCTGAAGGCCCACCACAGCAGGGCCGAGCCCGTGAAGGTGCCTACCAGGATGGGGACGCGGTACGGCCTGACTATCCCACACTTCACACAGAAGGGCGCTGACTGGAAGAACGTGAGCGGAAGGCACATGAGTTACAGCTTCTCGCTTCCTTTGGGGTTTCTTCCCATTCTCACATGGCCATGCAAGTCCGACCTCCGCTCGGTCTGCAGGCTTCTCCTGCCTCTCCCCTTGACCTGATCGTCTCCTGTCTCTGTGCCCTGGCCCGCAGGCCGAGAGCCTTCCCTTGGGTGGACCCCTGCACGGCCCCTCACAGCCTTGCTTTGTTACTATGCTTTTCCTGGGTGTCCTGTGTCACCACCTGGGCTGGGGTTCCCTGGAGGACAAGAGCCCTGACTTAGCCCCCTATCACACTTGGCCCAGTGCTGTACACGCAGGGGGAGCTTGGCCAATACCTGAAGACAGAAAGGAAAAAGCAAAACCTAGCATATGCCAACTCCATTCCTCGGTGATGTCAAGAGAAGTTGGGTTTTTCTGATGCTCAGCTCTCGCTGGCGCGGTCATCGCCTCTTGTCCCCTTGTCTTCCTGCTTGGAGTCCCGCTTACCTTTTCTCTTACTTCTTTGAATCTTTCTGTTACAGCTTTCATCCTTCGATTACACTCTGTTTTCTACTGCAGCTCATCCCAACCTCTTCAAGAGCAGAAGCTTGCAGAGCTCTCCTGTGTTCCCATTGGTAGGGACGCTCAGTGACATCACAAGTAGGTGAACTCTACCTTCCTCCTTGCTGCCTCTCTTCTGTTTTAAAAAAAACATAGTGGTGGCACCTGGGTGGCTCAGTCGGTTGAGCATCTGACTTTGACTCAGGTCATGATCTCACAGTTTGTGGATTCAAATGCCACGTCCACAGAACCTGCTTCAGCTCCTCTGTCCTCCACTCTCTCTGCCCCTTCCCGGCTCATGCTTTCTTTCCTCCAAATCAATAAAACATTACCAAAAAACAAAACAAAACAAAACAAAACCCATACCATTTCCCAGGGGTGCCTGGTTGGCTCAGTTGGTGGAGCATGTGACTCTTGATCTTGGGGTTGTGAGTTCAAGCCCCAAGTTGAGTATAGAGATTACTTAAAAAAACCCACTTCCCATACCTCTCCACCCAGCCATGTCTTTGCTTTCCTTGGCACACGTGTACCTCAAAAGTTATGGCTTATGCTCTTAGTTCTAACTTCTAATATTGCCTAGGCAGGATTATTGCATTCCTGTACGAGACTGAAGGGCACATGAGAGAGATAGTCAAGGAAATACCTGGGTAGATATAATTGGAAAACAATTTTGTGCCAAAGGGGCACTGGGTCATACTACGCTCTTCACATCCTTCATAGGAATAATGTTAACTCCTGTGATACCTTTGACCCCGCCCCTACTGTCTAGCACACCGCTTGGCCAATGATGGACACTCTGCAAGTCTGTTGATTAAGGAATTAATGAATAAGTAAATATAAATAATGAGAGGACAAGGCAGAGGGTTGTTAAGGACCTCTCTAGAAGTTTTTAAAATGTAAATTCATGGACGGCTACGACTATCTTTGTCCATTCTAGTCATTTAAGTGTTCTGCGACCCTAACTTATTGTCTGTCACCAGGCAGGCGCTATATAAATATTTCTGGAATGAATGAATGACCTAGGAACAAAAGGCTTATCCTCAGCGTGGAGGGATGAAGCATTGGTCATGTTTACTCAGTTGACCTTTCCTGTTAGGTATATACTTTACCAAAATATTTAAACATTAAGCAGGATGCTTGAGTGTGCGACAGTAATATATTTCTAGCTGAAACTATAGGTCTTTGTATCTATCTGTTGTACAATTAAAAGAAGATAGTCTGATGATGCCATTGGCTGGGGAAAGAAAGGATATTTGTGGCAGGAAATCAGATGTAATTCAACAAGGTAAAGATTGCTTTTGACGACCATGTGCACTTGGAGCTCCAACCCTGAGACTTAGGGAGAGTAGATATTGCAAGGGAATATCTTTAAGTTTCAAGGTTGGCGGGAGCTCCATTGAGAAGAGCTGTTGAAGTCCGGCTCCGGCAGGTCCAGGGGTCCCTGAAGGATGGACGGTGTCGGCGAGAGAGAGAGTGAGAGAGCCCCGGAGATTCTTTCTGATCACCAGGCAGGCATCTCCGTCCTGTCGGTTTTGGTGTCTTTATTTAAAGGTTCAAAAACAATATGAGGTCAGAGAAAGAAGTTCTTTTACAATGGAAGGTCTTTTGCGATGACAATTGCAGAATTATCCCAATCATAGTGAATTTACGACCAAGGAAATAACAGGATGCTCTTATTAAAAAACAGGATAACATATAGGTTCAGTTGTATATAGATAAGCTAGGAATCATTGTGTCTGGCTCTCAAGAGGATGAATATCCTGGTCATAGTGAATTTATGACCAAGGAAATAACAGGATGCTCTTAGTGGAAAACAGGATAACATATAGGTTAAGTTGTATATAGATAAGCTAGGAGTCATTCTGTCTGGCTCTCAAGAGGATGAATGCTTCTGAATTGGTTTGTGTGTGGAAACCATCATGGGGGCCCTAAATGTGTCCGTCTTTGCACCTGGGTTTATGTTTTAGCTGCTCTTATCCATCCTCATCCCAGCTGCCAGGGTAAGGGGGGGTGTTTGTGGAATGTAGGCCTTGAGGAAGGGACTGCCATACATCACCAGTTAGTAAGTTATGTTCTGCCCTTATTTGTACCTTAACTATAAATTAGGTTCTTCTGATATGGGACCAGACTCAATTGCAACTCTTGTTTTCTTAGCCCCCTTTATTATCTAAGTCTTGGATCTGCAAGGCCCATAGAAAGAGCCTTTTGACAATGATCCACAGAGCTTTTATCTAAAATCTCTTTTGTAAAGGCAGGAATAAGCTTTTCCTTATGCGGTATCTGTGTTCAGAATATTGGTCTGATCTGGAATATTGTGAGGCCTGGTCAATACCAGCAGCCTCATTTCCAACATGAGCCAGTAGTAACAGAAGGAGATACCAGTTTTCATTTCTCATGGCAGGAGCTGTGCAAACACTGCCATTTCCTTGCCGTGACTGTCATTCAGAGAGGCCAGTGCGGCTCCCGGCAAAGAGCAACATATTTTCTTAGCTCAGTGGCCCCAGAGAGTGTGATTCTTGAGTGCAGTTCTGTACTGTGGGGTGGGGCCCACAGACAGATTCCAAACTCTTCTCAACCAGAGATCTATAGCTGAGCTGATCTTACAGCAAACAGATTATCACGAGCCACTATTTTCTCAAAGGGTGGTACACAGCTAGTTCCATTCTAGATGCCTTAGGAGAGGTTAATTCATTACCTCCAGTGGGCACCTTAGTCCACTAGGCTGACTTAGGTTAGTCTGAGAAAAGATGGACCACGGCTGAGTCCCCTATGCATTTTCCACTTAAGAAAAGCTTAGGATTTTCTCAGGGTCTCTGTATCTATAAAAAATAATTCTTTGGGTTAGTAGCTTCAGTACACTAGACTTTTCCTCGGGTGTCCCAAACCCCTTTATCCGTCTGGTTGAAGACAGTGGGACATTACTTAGTGCTCTTAAGTTCAGTGGTAACCTTTTATCTGAGTTGGAAGACAGTCTACTTTTAGGGGCAAATACTATTTATAAACTTCAAGAAGACTTCAGGGGCTCTTTTTCCTCCTTTGAACTTGAGACACATAGTACCTTTCACATATGACTCACCATTTTTCTATCTTACACTACAGTTTTTGTTTTGACATATATCGCATACACATGACAAATGGTAATTCAAAACAAAAGAAGAAGAAAGAAGAAAGTGTTGGGGATAGAAATGCCAGCTAACTCTACATAATCTCTCTCCCACATCACCCACCCCCCAGAAAGACCTCACACTCCGGGTGCACACGCACACGCACACACGCACACGCACCCCTAGAGCCAGCCCCTCCTGCCAACTTCTCATCTCACAAGTCTAGCTCTGAGCTCTTTAATCTAGTTAGGTATTTTGAAAAGCTAGTTGAACTCGGCATTGGGAGACCCAGAACTTCGGAGGGCCAGCTCCGGCCTGTTCCGTAGTTTGCCCCAGGCAGCTCCCATCTCACTTCCCAG
>NW_027530352.1:190014-199240 GCF_008692635.1 Crocuta crocuta | reverse complement strand
CCGCACGCGCCCTCTCGCGGCCGCCAGCCTCCTCGGGGGTGCACGCGCGCGCGTGCAGGGGGACAGGGGGACGCAGGGATCTGCCTCCGTGCGCGCCCTCCCCCCGGCCAGGGCCCCCCCCCACCGCGCGGAGCGCGGTCCTGGGGACACCGGGCGTGTGCACCTGTCCGTCCCGGTCCCCCTGGAAGTGGCCGCTGCCGTTTCGCGAGCGGAGCGCCCTCCGCGCCTTCGGGCTCCGGGCGGGGTCGCAGCGGGACCCGCTCCGCCTGGGCGNGTGTAGCAAGCGCCCGGGAGCCGCGAGCAGGCGCTCCAGTGGCGCAATCGGTTAGCGCGCGGTACTTATACAGCAGTACGTGTGCGGGTGATGCCGAGGTTGTGAGTTCGAGCCTCACCTGGAGCATCGTTTTCCGCCCGGAGGCCGCGTCGCTCCCGAGAGACCCTTCGCTGCTTCCCGGTGCCCTTGGGGACCATATCCCTCCGTCTTTGATGTGTTTGAGTTCGTTCGGTAGCCAGTATCCTCGCCGTTCTCCCTCGCGCTTTTGAGACAGAACAAAGTCAAGGAGCATTTACAGACTGGCTGTGCGGTGTGTTGAGTGCGTTAGCTTCTCTCTTTATCCCCACCCGAGGACCATCTCCTGACACCCCCTTCCTACTTTGCTCTAAAAATGGTAGTTCCTCGGGGAGCCCCCGGCACCCGAGCAGCCTGCCTGCCGCGATGAGCCCTGAACTCCATTAGAGAGAACTCAGAAGGGAGANGAATCTGCCCCCTCTCCCCCTCCCCCGACCCTGATGAACCAACAGCCATGGAAGACAGAGCAGCTTTGGTCAACTGAGAAGCAGAACCGGCATCCTCAGAGTCTCCAGCCGTCTGCGCCTGGAACAGGGTGAGCAGGGACGGCATAGAACCAGACGTGTGCAGAACATTCTGGGAAAAGCATATGGCGGTGCATGAGGTGGGTGGGAAGGAGCTAGTGATTCTAACTTAGAAATATGCTGACCCCCCAACCCCCATGAAACAAGAAGTCCTCCTGGTCACGGATCTCATCACACCTACTCACTCTGCCCGGAAGGGTAGATTGACCTGGTAATTTGGATTACTTTTCCTAGGTGTAAAGATTGCCGCAAACCATGACAGCATGTATGTCCCATCCACAACAGGATACGCAAAGTAGTACATGGAACGAAACTGAGCCCAGAGAACTCGGTCTTGAAATCTGGACTCCTAAATGTGTCCTGCATCTGGACATTGTATAGTCACAGAGTGGTCTTCCTGGGGAAGGGGAAGGAAGTCTCATCCAGGAAAGCACCAGATAATAATAAAAGTGGACACTTTGACACTTCGTAGCTTTTGCTAGGCCACCACAGTATCTTGGAGACTGTCAAAGTCTAATCTTCAAATATCTACGGAGATTAAATGTCAAAGATTTATTTAAGTCGTTAATGAGGAAATGGACAGTATGGTAAAGTAGTTCAAGTAACAACATCAGGGACCGGTAAATGCATTATCAGTGGAAAAAAAGAAGGCTCAGATAATATTGCAAACTTGAGTGAAAAGCTAGCTAATGTCCCACAGAACAGCGAAATATAATTTTTGAGTTATTTTTCTAAAAGACAGAAACTAGTTGCATTTCTACTGGGTAAAAATCAGTTGAGATTTATCAGTCTTCTGCAGGATAGCATTTAACTTTACAGAGTCTAAGCCTTAGAGTAGCAATAACCAAGGAAAAGCAGGTGCCTCTTAGGCGGGCTTGTTGAACATGCTCTAATATAATTTTGAAAAGATATTCTGTAATCTTTTTGCCATATTTTCAAGATTTGGCTAATTTTTCTTAACAGATCCAGCATCTTAATTCAGTTCTTCTTTTTTTTAAATGTTCTCTTTATTTCTGAGAGAGAGACAGCGTGAGCAGGAGAGAGTCAGAGAGAGGGAGACACAGAATCTGAAACAGGCTCCAGGCCCTGAGATGTCACCACAGAGCCCGATGCAGGGCTCAAACCCACGAACCGTGAGATCATGACCTGAGCTGAAGTAGGACGCTTAACCGACTGAGCCACCCAGGTACCCCTTAATTCAGTTCTTTTGTCTCTACCTCCATTCAGTTGACCATGAATCATGGTCAAGCATGGTCAATCATGGTCAAGCATGATGGTCAAGACGTTTCATGGTGCAAAAAGTTGCTTTTTATTAAAGCACATGAACAGGACCCTGTGGGCAGAAAGAGCTGCACAGGGGTTGTGAGGAGTGACTGCTTATACACTTTTTAGTTAGTGGGGGTGAGGGGTAAGTAAGTCTCTAAAGAATTGTGTGTGTCAAAAGTGAGATTTACAGGGTCTTGGAGGACTGCCAATTGTCAAGATAAGGTTTACACTTCCTTTCACTCAAGAAAACCAATGTCTAATATTTCCTTGTGTTAGTCAGCAGAGCCGCTGGTGTTCATCCAAGATAAAGAGAACAGCAGTATTTGTAGTGGCCGCTTCTGGATCGTAGGTTTCTGTTTATGATGCCAGCTTACCATCCGCCAGAGTGGCAGGGGCCTGACCCACTTAAAATCATTAAAATCATTGTTTTCATTCTTTATTTTGAGAGAGAGAGCAGGAGCAGGGTTGGGGGAGGGGCAGTGAGAGAGAGGGGAAGAGGGAATCCCAAGCAGGCTTTGTGCTGTCCGTGCAGAGCCCATGAGGGATCCATCTGATGAACCACGAGATCATGACCTGAGCTGAGGTCAAGGGTTGGAATATCAAAACTCTGGAAATAATCCCAGAGTTTCTTCCAGGTCAAAAGATTCATTTAGAATTTGATTTAGGAAAACTTGAGATAAATATCAAAAACGACTTTAAAGCACTGGATCAAATAGGATCATAGGTCACTGTGAAGCAATACTTTGTTATCTGTTTAATCACAGTGTCAGTAAAAGATTTTAAGGGGAAATATAGTTTACACAATTGTTAGCAAAAATTAGCTTTTTTAATATTGAGAAGGTTCTATTTTCCTAAGTGATCAAAGACCTGATAAACACAGGAAAATATTTTGGCAAAACATAGAATCTTTGTTTTATAGGCAAATAGCTTTAAAAGATTAAAAAAAAACTTTTATGATCTCTTACCAGGAGGAGACCAATAGTTCAATAAATTTTGTCTTTTTAACAGATGAAAGAAAATTAAGTTCTGGTTTTATATAAGTGCCCTGTTACTATGAAAGCTTAAAATAAAAACCCATTATAACAAATTCATTAAATCTTATCTAGCTTGGGGGCGCCTGGGTGGCTCAGTCGGTTAAGCGTCCGACTTCGGCTCAGGTCATGATCTCACAGTTTGTGGGTTCGAGCCCCACGTCAGGCTCTGTGCTGACAGCTCAGAGCCTGGAGCCTGTTTCAGATTCTGTGTCTCCCTCTCTCTCTGACCCTCTCCTGCTCACGCTGCCTCTCTCTCAGAAATTTAAAAAAAAAAAAACATTAAAAAAAAATCTTATCTAGCTTGACCACATGGAAAATTCCTTTCCCAAGATTCCTTTTTCATAAACCTTCTACAACATTCTATGTCCATTTTAGTTCATCTCTTGAGTTCTTTTTCCCATTCATAAATAAACAGCTTTACTTTATTTTTTAAAAATTTTTATTTATTTTTGAGAGACAGTGACAGCATGAGCAGGGGAGGGTCAGAGAGAGAGGGAGATACAGAATTCGAAAACAGGCTCCAGGCTCTGAGCTAGCTGTCAGCATCACCTGAGCCGAAGTCACACACTTAACCAGCTGAGCCATCCAGGTGCCCCTAACCAGCTTTACTTTAGAACAAAATTACATTAATTTCCCTCAACAAAAATGTACCTTCATTCCTGCTTCCTGTTCTTACCAAAAAACAGAACAAAACCCCAAAACCCCACAAAAACAAAAAACAAAAACCCCAAAACAAAAACAAAACAGGAAAACAAAAAAACCCACAAGAAACCCAAAAACCCACATCATACCTTCCTTGCATGTGAGTGAACTTTGTCTAGTAGCTTTAATTACATATATTGTTAGCATTCTTAACTTTTAGGAATCTTAATTTCTAGGGAATAGGAAACAATAAGCACCTGTGAACTGTCTGTCACACAAGCATTCTTTAGATTAGGAAATTTATGAATACATATCATAATTTCTAGAAGCATATGCCTTTAAATTTTTTCCAAGGTAGCACCAACATATCCAAATATCTTTTAGTTTCTCTGTAATAAGAAGCCATAGGTAGATAAACCTATGTTCAATAAGTAATGCTTCAGTATTTTATCTTATTTGGAAATGATCTAGATGTTTAATGCCGATCATCTAATTTAACTTAGCAAAATGTAAGGTTTTAAGTTAACAAAAAGATTTGGGGAAACTATTTTAGTAGACATAAATATTGCTGAGAACTTATTTATGTTTTCATAAGTCATAAATTTACCATACATCTACTTAATTCACTTGCTCTTAATTATATTTAGGTTAGTTATGAACATTTCACAAGACATTAAACAGTTAACCATCATTTTAAAGTTATTTCTCTTGCTCACAAATTCTGTAATGGAGATAACATGAGCTTATTTGATTTTTAGTAAACCTAGATAGAATAAAAGTATGATATATACTGCTGACAACTCTAAAAATGTGTCTCTAACTTTTTTTAAATGTTTACTTATTTTTGAGAGAGAGAGAGAGACAGAGTATGAGCGGGGGACAGGCAGAGAGAGAGAGGGAGACACAGAATCTGAAGCAGCTCCAGGCTCTGAGCTGTCAGCACAGAGCCCAACACAGGCCTGAACTCACGAACAATGAGATCATGATGTGAGCTGAAGTCAGGTGTTCAACTGACTGAGCCACGCAGGCGCCCCATAATGTGTCCTTTTAATTAAATCAACACACTTCAGATAGCTTTTATTTATAAAAGATGAATCCTAGATCATGTGAACTTAAAAAACATCTGGGTTAAGTTTCCATTCTATTTCTGATCATTTAGGTAAGTGCTTAATTTTCCTTAATCATCTTTTACAAATTAATTTTGGCAGTGCCATCTGGAGGTAGGAAATACCACATATCTACAACACGTAATATGAAGACTGTACAGATAGATGCAAACAGAGACCTTGTTGTTTTAAAGTTTGAAGCCACAAGGTGTGTACAATGATGCGAAACTCACTAGGTCATAAGAGAACAGTTGGATCCAAACTTTCTTGGCAGATGGAATAAATTGAGGTTAGCCTCTCAGATGGCAGTTACACGTTTTCCACTAATAGTCGTGGAGGGGACACCAAAGATTTGTATTTGTCCTTGTCAAGTGACCTTATGGCAGCTGTGGGTAGATTTTTCGCAAATGGCCTTCTACAGCCATTTGTATTTTTAAAAAATATATATCATTTATTGTCAAATTGGAACAGCCCTTTGTATTTTTAAAAGACCTATATCCCCATCCACTCCTCATCTGCTCCCCCTCACAACCCTTCTTTCCTTCAATGTTAGGAATTGAGGATGGTGTAGATAAGATTTCTTGAAGAGGTTACAAGCCTTTTAGATAAGTAGGGGAGGTTTTGGGATGGGTAGACAAGGATGGGTAGAATTTGAACTGCCTCTAGGACTGTTTGCATTTTATAAGAGTCGTAAGATAAAGGCAATTGCTCTCAATTTCTCAGAGAATTGGGTTGTAACTTAAATGACATCACAGATCCATCTCTCCAGCTTCATTATCTGCCATTTGCTTCTTTCTGGGTTCTAATTTTAGTGTGCGAGGGCGGGGTGGGGGGCAAGACTTTAAAGAATTCCTATCAGGCTCTGAATATCAGCTTCCAATCTGGCCAATTTTTTGACTACAGATCTACTTAAAACAAAATTCTTTTAAATAGCCTATCAGTCTTCAGCTTGAACATATAGTAAATATTTCTGGCAGTATTGAGCAACCCCCTTTGGGTGTAGGTGGGGGCCCTGAAGAGGGTGCACAGGATACCCCCAAAGATGGCCAAAGAAAGAGCCAACAACCTGCATGTCTTGAGCAGAGAGGCAAGAAGCCAAGCCAGCTTCTTAGGACATAAAAAAAGAACCATGAAGGCAACAGGTGTCTCTAGGGGAGAAAGAATCAGTAAGCAATGGGTTTGGACATGGAGACGAGGGACAGTGTGACATTTTATTTTCCTCTCTCAACTGGACACTACAGACAGAGATTCAGAAAAGCTGTTGCTGGTAAGAAATTTTTTTTTTTTTACCATTTTACCATTTTTACCATTTACCAACCAAAAGCTGGCTTCCAGAATCCCCTCTGCTGACCCTGATATCTATCTGAGATTCAACTTGTTTTTTTAAGGGAATAGTGTATTTACCAGAAAATCCCTCAGTTTTGTCACTTCTGGGTGGGGCCCAAGTTGGGACCGTGGGACGTAGACATGGGGGTGTCTATAAGGTGATTAATTCAGCAGACTTTGGTTCATGGTCCTGTCAATGCAATTCAGACAGCAGACTTGTAGAGTGAGAACTCAGGGAGATTGGGAGAAGCTGTAATACTGACTGTCATTTCAGATGCCTCCTCCTTCACTACTCCTTCCCAATAAATGACCTCACTGGGGAGGACTGTGCCGGTGCTCCCCCCGTGCCCCCCCCCCAACTGGTGCTGTTTCCGGCCTGTGCACTCCTATCCCTCAGACACTGTGGATACTGGGCTGATAGCTGTAGTGTCCCCAAAGAGTTGTACTTGGCTAAATGAATGGCTTCACAGGGGAGGCTAGTGGCTTGTGTGCTCCCTCCAAGAGCAGTAGGAAAGTCCAGTCTCTTTTCCCCGAGGGGGGCTAACTCTGTGACCTTTGTGTGCCTGATTTTCTCTTCCTGTGTTGTCCCACTCCCCTCCTCTCCTGAGGGCGCCCCCCCCAAATCACCAGAGGAAGAGCTTTGGCTCTCACATCGTGCTGACTCCGCCTCTTCCCCTCTGTCAAACTAGCGATTCTCTCAGAAATGCCCCACCTGAGGGTCAAGATTCCTTGCTCTCTCACCTTGTGACTTATATAAGCACGTATCACTCTTTCTTTTATTCTCGTTCTACGTCATAGTCGAAATGAGCTTTTGAAACATAAACCTTACTTTGCCTTCACTTCTTACAAACCATACACGGCTTCACCTGCCAACCTTATGTCTAAACATGTTTGTCCTCCACAGTTTGGCCTCTTCTCCTTCTTACCAAATTCACCTCTGAATTACCTTCACCTGCCTCCCCCACAAATGTGCGTAGACTTCCGATGCCGAGGCGCTCCTGCCCTCAGCCACCCCCTCTACACAGCCTTCTGCTGCCCGTCTGTCCCACACCAGCTTGGAATTTTACCGTCCAGTGCCTTTGCCAGAATTCTCTGGGTCTGTTGCTACGGCCTGTTCACCTGTTTCCTCCCTTCACTCAGTAGTGGAGCACTTGAGAGGTGCTCCCTGTCCACTGAGTATCTACGTGACCCAGCACGGTTAATAACCCGTCTGCTATTAACTGCTCAAAAAGTCATTTATGAAAATGTTATGAAATGAGGCATATGGTTATGGTTGTAAAATTGTTTGGTAGTCACACAGATGGGCGTGTGAGCCACTGTGGAGAGGTATTTGAGGTGGAGTCAATCCACACTGGATAACACGTTCAGAAGGGACGTTGGTGTGTCCTCACATGGATGAGTGAGTTGAACTTCAGAGCCTCCACTGATTCAGGGAATGATATCGATCATCCTTTGAGAGACCTGTACATTATGATAAATTTATACTCCCCACATCTCTGCATCTACTGACTTCTGCCTGGATTATTCCCCCCCACCCCATACACCTCTCTCTTCTCTGAAACACCGATAACAGATTTTGAAATAAGGAATTTGACTTTGCTTTCCTAAGAGTGTTCCATGTAGACTGAAAAACTACACTTATATATGATCTGGAGAATATCAGAAAGAAAGGTTATATATATTTTTAAATACGCTTTCACAAGCTTTTTTTTTTAAAAGAAGGATTAATTTATCTGTTCCCGCTCCTGCAGTTAGTCAACACAGCTTGCAGCTTAATAAATGGAAGGTACAGGTACATAGTAGAGCTTTAAATAAAAACATTTCTTTACTAATTCAAAATCACATTGTTGATGAATAGAACGAATGTCTTAGGGGCGCCTGGGGGGCTCGCTCGGTTAAGTGTCTGACTTTGGCTCAAGTCATGATCTCACAGTTTGTGGGTTCAAGCCCCATGTCGGGCTCTGTGCTAACAGCTCAGAGCCTGGAGTCTGCTTTGGATTCTGTGTGTGTGTGTCTCTCTCTCTGCCCCTCCCCTGCTCACAGTCTGTCTCTCAAAAATAAATAAATGTTAAAAAAAAATGAATGAATGTCTTAAGATTTTTCGCCCCCCCCAAGTAGATTGGCTTTAACTTTCTACAGGAGACTCAGATTTCTAATTTTTCCAAGTTCATTACTTCAGTGGTCCCTTGTCACTGTCAGCATTGTCGCAGAGTGGACAAAAGTCCAGCCACGCCACACACTAATTAGGCAAACCTATGAATGTCCTCCTCACGGCTTCTGCACGGACAGCTGGGAATAAGCTTTCACAGCTTCTTACCTCTATCATTTATGAATGGACGAAATCCAGTCTGTGTGGATTTAGTTAAGGTTGGTTTGGGTTGCTTGTCTGTGTTAGTGTGCCTGTGTTCTGTAGAAAATGGTAGGGACACTTACACATCTTCTAGATGCCAGAGAAGTACCGTTAAATCCGAGAAGGAGAGCAGTGAACCGGGCCCAAGGACAAGCTTTGCATCAGAGTTTAAGTACTGCCTTCTCAGTTCCTGTCTGGGTGACGTGGAGCATGTAATCTGGCCTCTCCGAGGCCGAGTACTCTCACCTATAAAAACTAGGAATGATCCTTTGTACTATGTGGTTCAGGATTAAACGAGCTGAAGGATTTAGTGCTATGTCAGTGCCTGGAAAGTATTAAGGAATCAGTTTCTAAAAACAACTATCAGTATTACTATATGTCCCCACACTTAAAAAAAATCTCTGTAATAATGTACGGTATCATTTTGGAGGGGGGGACTGGAAAAGGAAAACATTAGAATAAATAAAATATTAATGAAGCAGGCAAGCGTGCCCAGTGCCGAAAAGACAGAAGGACACCAGAAGTAACGTGCACAGACCCCCTCTGCCGGCGGTGGAAACACCCACGCGCGGAGAGAAGACTCCAGCGCGTCTGCACACGGGGGTGAGCGCCCTGGGCGGCCATCTGAC
>NW_027530352.1:181958-189580 GCF_008692635.1 Crocuta crocuta | reverse complement strand
CCCTGGGAGGCCATCTGCCCCCCCTCCCCCCCCGCCTCCACCTCGTCACCGGTTAGGAAAGGGCAGCTTCGGCGCCAGCGTGGAGTCCCCGCGCGCACCTGCCTGGCGCGGCCCTGAGAAGCGCTGGGCGNCTGGGGTGCTGGCTTCCTGATCTGGGTGCTGGCTGCGTGCTGGGCGTCAGTCCACACAGCCCACTGAGGATTTCTACCCTTCCGAGTGTGGTCATTTCTTCTGCAAGTTTGTCACCAAACGGTGTCAGTGGCCCTGGAAGGTCAGGTCCTGCGGTCATGGCCCAGACCCAGGTCTGATTCTAACACTTATTATTTTGTTTTCATTTTTCATTTTCTAATGATGGTAATTGTCATGGGTGTGAAATGATATGCTATGATGGTTTTTATTAACTCTTCTCTGAAACTGAGTGATGTTGAGCCTCTTTTCATGCTTATTGGCCATTTGTATGTCTTCTTTGGAGAAATGTCTATTCAAGTCCTTGGTCTATTTTTTTAAAATGTTTATTTTTGAGAGAGAGACAGAGACAGAGCATGAGCAGGTGAGGAGTAAAGAGAGGGAAACAGAATCCAAAGCAGGCTCCAGGCTCTGAGCTGTCAGCACAGAGCCCAACAAAGGGCTGGAAGCCACAAACTGTGAGATCATGACCTGAGCAAAGTCGGGCACTTAACCGACTGAGCTACCCAGGTGCCCCAAAGTCCTTGGTCTGTTTGTTAATTGGGCGGTCTTTTGTTGTTGACTTACAGTTCTTTGTATATTCTGGATGTCAATACCTTATCAGAAATTTCCTAATAATTTCTCCCATTCTGATGGCTGCTTTTTCACTGTGTTGATAGTGCCTTTTGATGAACAAATTTTTTTTTCAAATTTTAATTTAAATTCTAATTAACATGCAACACAGTATTGGTTTCAGGAGTAGAATTCAGTGATTCACCACTTACAACACCCGATGCACAAAGATTTTAAGCTTGACTGGAGTCCATCTTTTCTATGTCTTCTTTGTTGTCTATATTTTTGGAGTTGTATCCAAAAAAATCACTGCAAAATCCAATGTCATGAAGTTTTGTCTTATTTTATTTGTTGTAAGTTTTATAGTTTTAGCCCTGGAAGTTAGGTCTTAGATCCCTTTTGAGTTAATTTTGTTTGTAATGTGTAATAAGAGTCTCACTTCATTCTTTTGCATGCAGATAACAGTGTTCCCAACACCATTTGCTGAAAAAAATTGTCCTTTCCCCATTGAATGGTCTTGGCACTCTTGTTGGAAATCATTTGACCAAATATGTTAAAGTGCATTTCTGCATTCTCTATTCTATTCAATTTCATTGATTTATATGTCTGTCTTTATTCTAGTACTATATTATTTGGTTACCATAGCTTTGTAATCAGTTTTGAAATCAGGAAGTCTGAGATCTCTAACTTTTTCTTTTTTCCAAAATGGTTTTCGACTACTCGGAGTACTTAGAAATTCCATATGAAATTTAGGTTGTATTTTGCTGTTTTTGTGAAAAACATCATTGGAATTTTGATACAGCTTGCATTAAATCTGTAGATGGTTTCGGGCCAGTATTGACATCTTAACAATATTAAGTTTTCCCATCCATGAACATGGGATGTCTTTCCATTTATTTATGTCTCCTTAATTTCTTTCAGTTGTTTCTATGTTCAGTGTATGAACTTTTTGCCTCTTGGGGTTAAGATTATTCTTAAGTGTTTTTGTTCTTTTTAATGGCCTTTTAAATGCAATTGTGTTTTTAAAAACTTTTTTTGTATTGTCCATTGTAGGATATAGAAATAACTGATTTTTGTGTGTTAATTTTTTTTTATTTTATTTATTTCTAGGAGAGAGAGAGAGAGAGACAGCGTGAGCAGGGGAGGGTCAGAGAGAGAGGAAGACGCAGACTCTGAAATAGGCTCCAGGCTCTGAGCTAGCAGTCAGCACAGAGCCCGACGCGGGGCTCGAACCCACGAACTGCGAGATCATGACCTAAGTGAAAGTCAGTCGCTTAACCGACTAAGCCACCCAGGCGCCCCTTGTGTGTTAATTTTGTCTGTGCAACTTTGCTATACGTATTTAGGTCTAATAGGATTATTTGTGGAATCTTTAGAGTTTTTCACAAATTAAACTCTATAGTCTGTGCACAGAGATACTTTTACTTCTTCCTTTCCAATTTAGATGCCTTTTATTTCTTTTTGTTGCCTAGCTAGTACTTCCAGTACTGTGTTGAATAGAAGTGATAAAAGCAGGCATGCTTATCTTGTTCCTAATCTCATAGGTTAAGCTTTCAGTCTTTCACCATTGAGTATGATGTTTGTGTGGGTTTTTCATATATGGCTTTTATTATGCTAAAGTAGTTTCCTTCTATTTCTAGTTTGTTAAGTTTTTTTTTTTAATCATTCTAGAGTATCAAATTTTGTGAAATGTTTTTTCTGTGTGAATTGAGAGGGACATGTGGTCTTTTCATCCTTCATTTTGTGCTAAATCTATTAAATTTTTTTTAAATGTTTATTTAGTTTTGAGAGACAGAACAGGAGTGGGGAAAGGCAGAGAGAGAGAGGGAGACACAGAATTCAAAGCTGGCTCCAGGCTTTGAGCTGTCATCACAGAGCCCAACATGGGACTCAAACTTGTGCACCCATGAGATCATGATCTGAGCCAAAGTCAGATGCTTAACCAACTGAGCCACCCATGTGCCCCTGTGCTAAATTAATTTTAAAGGAATTTTTTTTCTTGTGCCAGCATAATGAAAAGATAATAAAAGAAAAATGTTAGGATATACCATAAGTAAGAAAATTTGATTGAAATGAACCTTATTTGTCTGGGTCTATAATACATACAAATAATACTAATTTTTATTTTTTAAAATTTTACTTATTTTGAGAGAGTGTGTGTTCCGATTGCTCCATCGACCAGCCTTTCCCCCATCTCTTTTCTTCTCCTCCAGCCTCCCTATTTCCTGAGACACAACAATATTGAAATTAGGCCAATTGATAACCCTACACTGGCCTCAAAGTGTTCAAGAGAACACTTTTCTGAGAATCACACATCCCTCATTTTAGCTTAATGAGTAAGGCATGTCTAAAACCAAGATAGGCTAAATATTGGCCCCCTGTGCCAAACAGTTAGCTAAGTTGTGAATGACAAGGAAAAGTTCTTGAAGGAAATGAAAAGTGCTACTTTGGCAAATAAAGCGGTGATAAGGATGTGAAATGGCCTCATTGCTGATGCAAAGAAGTTTGAGTGGCTGGAGAGACATCAAACTAGCCCCAACATTCTTTTAGGCCAAAGCGTAATCCAGAGCAAGATGCCAACTCTCTTCAATTTATGAAGGCTGAGAGAGGCGAGGCAGCTGCAGAAGCAAAGTTTGAAGCCAACAGAGGTTTTGTCATGAGGTTGAAGAAGCCGTCTCCATACAGAAAAGTGCAGAATGCAGCAGCAAGTGCTGACATAGAAGCTGCAGCAAGTTCTCCAGAATATCCAGCTAAGAGAGTTAATGAAGGTGGTTACAATAAATAGCAGATTTTCAATGTTGACAAAAAAGCCTTCTATTGGAAGAAGATGCCATCTAAGATTTTCACAGCTAGAGAGAAATCAGTGCCTGCCTGAGAGCTTCAAAGGACAGGCTGACTGTCTTGTTGGGGTCCAAAGCAGTGGCTGACTTCAAGTTGGAACCAATGTTCATTTACAATTCTGAGAATTCTAGGGCACTTACAAATTATGCTAGGGTTGCCTGGATGGCCCAGTTGGTTAAGCATCTGACTCTTGATTTCAGCTCAGGCCATGATCTTATGATTCGTGAGTTTGAGCCCCACTTCAGGCTCTGTGATGGCAATGCGGAGCCTTCCTGGGATGCTCTCTCTCTACCTCTTTCTCTGCCTCTCCTTCTCTCCCTCTCTCTCAAAATAAATAACTTTAAAAAAAAAAGAATCATGCTAAATCCACTCTGTCTGTCTTTTACTAGCGGAACAAAGCCTCCATGACAGCACATCTGTTTACAGCATGGTTTACTGAATATTTAAAGCCCACTGTTGAGACCTGTTGCTCAGGGGGAAAAACATGATTCCTTTCAAAATATCACAGCTCATTGACAATGCATCTGGTCACCCAAGAGCTCTGATGGAGATGGATTAGATTAAGGTTGGTTTCATGCCTGCCGACACAGCATCTGTTCTGCACCCCATGCATCAAGGAATACGTTTGACTTTCAAGTCTTACTAATTTAGAAATGCCTTGTGTGAGACTATAGTTCATAGATAGTGATCTGTCTGATGGATCTCGGCAAAATAAATCAAAAACCTTCTAGAAAAGATTCACCATTCTACAAACCATCTGGAACACTGGAGATTCATAAGAAGCCAAAGTCCCAACATTCACAGAAGTTGGGAAGAAATTAATTCCAACTCATGAATGATGTTGAGGGGTTCAAGACTTCAAGGGGTGGTGGAAGTAATGAGAAAACTAGAATTAGAAGGGAAACCTGAACATGTGGCAGCATTGCTACAATCTCATGATAAAACTTTAACGGATGAGGAGTTGCTTCTTGTCGGTGAGTGAAAGGAAGTAAGATGGAATGTACTGCTGGTGAAGATACTGAGAAGACTGCTGGAATGACAGCAAGGGATTTAGAGTATGGCATAAACTTAGTGGATAAAGCAGCGGCAGGGTTTGAGAGGATCGACTCCAATTTTGAAAGAAGCTCTACTCAGGGTAAAATGCTACCCAACAGCATCACATGCTACAGAGAAATCATTTGTGAACAGAAGATGTGGCAAATGTCATTGTTGTCTTTGTTACTTTAAGAAACCGCCACGGCCGCGCCAGCTTTCAGCCACCACCACCCTGATCAGTCAGCAGCCCTCCACATCCAAGCAAGACCCGCTACCAGCAAAAAGATTGGGAAGAATTGTGGTGAGCACTCAGTAATGCATAGAATTGTTGAATCAATACGTTGTACATCTGAAGCTGAGAGAAGACTGTGTGCTAAATATGTCATACAGGGGCTCCCAGGTGGTTTCCCAAAGCTGGGTTAAGCTGGGGGTACCACTGGGCATTCTCAGGGGGTGCAGACCACCCTGCATTCCGCAAGGACTTGACTTTGACCTTATGTCAACAAGGGCTCAAGAGGTCACATCACACAGCAAGTAGTTGCCGTGTTTGCAGTTACTGAGGGTCTAACACCTTTATCCCTGGACTTGAAAGTCTCTGGAAGGGGATTAGGGGTTCCTCACCCAGGAATTATTTCACCTGGAACCTGTTGCAGGCTAAGTCGCAGGCTGAGGTTTGTAGTATGGGGAGGGTTTGTTTAAGTGCCCGGCGGGATGGGTGGAATAGCCCAGGTAAGGTCTTCACATCCTAAGAATGAAGACAAGTGAAGCTAGCACGAGGGCAGAGAGGAGCCCCAGCTGAGGCCACAACACCCACCTTCCTTCAGTCTTGAGGAGAAGGCACCTGATCGCAGGTGAAGAGGAAGATGGGGATGTGAGGTGAGAGTTCACATGGCTGTGACACCGCTGGCCTCCCTCTGGGCTGCGACTGGAGCTGGTACCCTCCCCCCCACCTGAAACTCCCTTTCCCTACAGCACCGACTGCACTGGGGACAGTCCTTCCTGCCCTCACAGAGCCTGGGGGGTGGTGGTGGAGAGGAGACCCCAGGGCTCTGGGCTCCAGGACCCACAGAGCTCTCCACGGAGCTATGTGAAGCACCAGTGATCTCAGGTTCGCCAACGTAACCACTTATACTTCATCACAGTTAGAAACTGGACAGTGACCTTGGGCCATGGGCCTAAAAGGAACCCAGCATTTGCCTCTCTTTTCGATATTTTCTTGTGAGCATTTGCCAGGACATTTGTGGGCACTGTTATGGCAGCACAGAAAGAGTCCTTAAGATATTTGTAAATTTATTGTGGTCCCAATTAAAATGTCCAGTGAGATTACTAATGCAGCTAGAAAAGTTTATCATAAAGTTAATAAGGAGAAGGAAACACACAGGGATATCTAGGAAAATACCAAAAAACAAGCCTTTAAAGCAAACTGACTCTTCATTAAGACATACAATGAAACGTCTACATTCAAAGGTGGTGCTGGTGCATGAATAGGCAGACAGTGGGCTGAACTGAAATTTCACAAATAGATACGATTACATCTACAAATCTAGTATAAGATAAAACTGGTATTTCAAATCACAGAGAAAAAGATTTTAATTAAAGGCCTTTGAATCAATCATATAATTATTTGAAAAAAGATAAAATTAGATCTATTCTGGAAACCATACACAAGAATAAACTTCGTGCTATAAATATATCCTTACAACTTTTCTCTGACACAATCTCTAAATAAAAAGCAATTCAATAAAAATGAATAGTCCCTGAGACAAATACTGGATTGGAGGAGGTGTGACCCAAGGGCATGAACTCTCTGGGATTCCTCACATTACCCGAAATACGGCAAACCCTCCTGCTTTTTTGCTCAGGCCCTTTCCTCCGTCTGGGACACCCTCTCTCTTGGCCACCTCTAGAAAAGTTGCTCAAGTCTAACCTTCAGAGGGTAGTTCTATTTTCTGAAGGTTAGTCTTGAGAGCAATCCAGCAACTGCACTAGTAGCTACTGACCCAAAGGATACAAAAATACTAGTTCAGAGGTATGCACGCACCCCAGTGTTTATGGCAGCATTGTCTACAATGCCATATTATGGAAATAACCCAAGTCAAGTCCATTGACTGATGAGTGGATAAAGAAGTGGTGTATATTTATACACAATGATATGTTACTCAGCCATAAAAAAGAATGAGACTTTGCAATTTGCAATGGCATGGGTGGAGCTACAGAGAGTATCATGCTAAGCAAAATAAGTCAGAGAGAGACAAATACCATATGATTTCACTCATATGCAGAATTTAAGAAATAAAACAAATGAACATGGAGTACAGGGAAGAGAGGAAGAAACGAGAAACAGACTCTTAACTAAAGGGAACAAACCAATAGTTACCAGAAGGGAGGTGGGGGGGATGGGTTAAATAGATGAGGGGGATTTAGGAGGGCACTTGTGATGAGCACTGGGTGTTGTATGTGCGTGTAGAATCACTAAATTCTACACCAGAAACTATTTTTACACTGTTAACCAACTGGCATTCAAATAAAAACTTGAAAAAAATACTTTCAATATAGTTTTCTTTTTCCAGGCATTTAGGATTCATTCTGATTAGTCAGAATTAATTCTTATTTTGTTCATTCATCTGTGCTTTGTATTCATTCTTATGAAACAAGAAGCTGAAAAATCCCCCCCACCCCTACCCTTTCCTTGAACTCGCTGGGGACGAGTCTCAACAGGTTTTGCACCGCACCCCTTGGAAATCAAGTGCAAGCTGGGCAACCTGTCCCTGTAAAATCACCGAAGAAGCACACAGGGATTTGGGGGAATCAGAATTCACGGTCTGCCCTGCGCAGTCTCCCCCTGGAGGGTCAACGCGGTGACCACACGGGGTAGAAACACGGCGCTGCCCCACTCGGACCCGTCGTCTAAGCTTCCAGACTGTCTTACTAACCGCAAACTCGGAGTCCGGACTCGCCAGGCTCCCTGAGGTCCACACCAGGGGGACCGGCTCCGGGGGCACCCCTCC
>NW_027530352.1:176457-181764 GCF_008692635.1 Crocuta crocuta | reverse complement strand
CAGGCCCGGGCCGGGTGCTTCCGTCACCGCTCGACCCCCGTCCCGACTCCGGGGACTCCTGGGCCTGCTTCTTCCCCTTCGCGACTTTCCCACCCCAGTCGTTGTCCGTTGGTGTGGAGGCCAGTCTGCTGGTCCCCGGGCGTCCCCGGCCGCCCCCTAGATTCCCCGCGAGTGTCACCTCTCCGGGAAAGCACCCCAGAGGCCAGCGCGTGGGGACGAAGTGGCCGAGTGGTTAAGGCGATGGACTGCTAATCCATTGTGCTCTGCACGCGTGGGTTCGAATCCCACCTTCGTCGGTTGTGTGCTTTTCATTTCCGATTATTTTCGAGTCTCCTCCTGGCATTTCCAGTTTGGGGCACATGCTCCCTTCGAGTGTCTGTCCAGCCGCCTGGCTGGCCCAGTGGTAGGGCATGTGGCTGGAGGTCTTGGGATCGTGGGTTCAAGCCCCGCCCTGGGTGTAGAGGTTACTTAAATAAGTAAACTTAAAAAAAATCTGCTCACTGTCCTGAGTTTCACTTGGAGACGGTTACCTTCAACTTTACTATACAATCTCTGTCATTTATTACCCCTTTCTTCTCTAAGGGAGTATTCCTGCATTTGTGACATTAATTTCTTAGAGCAGATTTTGCGGATGTTAGTCTTCAGTTTCACCCAATCTAATATATTCTCTTGATACTTAGCATATTCCTTGAAAGGCTTTTGTTCTTCACCCACTCATAATTAGGAGAATTAGTTGGTTAAAGGCATGAACCCTATGAATCTTTTTTAGCAATTGACCAATTTCCAAATTGACTAGTTTCCAAATGTGTTGTTTCATTTTACAATGTTACCACTAATACTTGAATAACCCAGATTCTCAATACACTGGAAATCTAGTTTCATAATTATTTTACTATTTTATATTTATAAAACAATAGAATATAGGTTTTAGATAGATGTTTGAGGTCTATCCATTTAGGAAAATGATTGGAGTTTTTTTTTTTCTCTTCAAATTTCGACTAGTTTTTACAATTACATTGCCTTCTGTTTAAAAACTATTCCTTAAAGATTTTTCCAAAATCTGATTTTAACTTTTTTTTTTTGAGATAGAGAGAGAACATGGGGAGGTGTAGAAAGAGAGGAGGGAATCTCAAACAGGCTCTGTGCTGTCAGTGCAGAGCCCCTCAGGGCTCAAACTCACCAACCCTGAGATCACCACCTTAGCTGAAATCAAGAGTCTGATGCTTCACCCACTGAGCCACCAAAACACTCCAAAATAATAATAATAATAATAATAATAATTCATCTTTGTTTTCTTCTTCTTTTCAAATAAAGACATTTGACTATAGCAATTTTTAAAAACACACTGACAATTGGAAATAATAATATAAAAATATTTGCAGGCCCATCTCAGATCCTCAACAGTGCCCTCTGTTGCCTAGCCTCACCCACAGCCTCCTCTCTGCTCCTTCCAATTTGTCTTTTTGGGCAACTCTTCTATCATTAGGGAACAAACTCGCCAGCATCTCTTCCACATCCCCTAGTAAGTTACCACCTAAAACTTCATAGGCCTGTGTGTGAATACATTGGGAGCTTTTGGTTATCGATAATGAAGAAAAAAAGAAAATGCATTAATGGGAAAGGAAATCTGAACTTAGGACTCTACGATGAAACACCTGGCTTCAGAGAATCCGTGGTCTGCTGAAAACCAATCCAAAGACTTTTCTGTCAAATAAAGGTAATCCATTGCATGGCAGTACTGTTGGCAAACATAGCATCCAGGGCGCGATGTAACAGTAGCCTCTTGAAGCCGCAGGTTTTTACACCCGGAGATGGTGGCCCCAGCCTACTGCAACCTCTCTTTCCAGTTTCCCCTTGGGTTTCATCCTGTGTCCCTCAGCCTCATACAAATGATTTTTATTCTCTACATTGTCTTAATGCTTGTCTCAAAGAGCAAGTGGAGGAGACCTTTAGCTTATGTGCTCACCCACCCCGTGGGACGTGCATTCTAGCTCACTGACCAGTCGGTCTCCTGTATTCCGTGCACACTTCCAGAAGACCGAGGACTGGCGGTGCTGGCTGGCTGAACGAAGTCCTCTTGCTTGGTCAGTCTCAGAGGCCGGCCTGGGGCTTACAGCCACTGCAAGTGCTAGGGGGATCGCGGAGGCAGCGGGGAGTGGTGGGGCAAGTAGCAATGGATGGCATCCAAGGAAAGACAGGGAAGGGATGGAGGTGAGATGCTCTGGGGCTCGTGCGGAACGCGCCAGAGGAAAGTGTGCCTCACAGATGCTCTCAGGGCTGGCATCGAGCTCATGTCTCCCTGCCGCCCCCGGGTCCTCTGCACACTTTCCTTGGAGAGCTGGTCAGGGGTCTCAGCTCCCTCTATCCTACACAGATCTGGGAAGAATAGGGGCTTATCAAGCGCTCTGCTCTGAAGCCTTCAAGCACCCACACCACTATGAGGAAAATTAGCTTAAAAACATTCCAGTGTAACATAATAATGCAAGTTATTAAAGTCGTGTGGATATGGTCTAATGAATCCAAAACCAGTAGGCAGTAACCACTGTTTAGTAGAGGAATAAAATACCCATATGCCTATGTAAACAACATTGAAATATGGCAAAGAGATTCTTTAAACTGGAGCAAAACCCTGTTTATATCAGTTCTAAGATTTTGTACTATAAACATGTATGATGAATAAAAAATTTCAAGTATTTTTCAAAATGGCATCATCAGAAATCTCATTGCCAAACCTATGCATTATAGTCAAATTCTTATATTTAATTCAAATTTAAGAAATTAAGAACTAAATTCTTCATGTAAATTAATGTGAAGCCAGGTTGCTTGGGGCCCTTTGATAGTAAAGACATGGATCTCGCTGGGCGCCAGGACACTGACAGATGATGTCTGGAAATAAAACCACTAATTGCCTTCAAACTTAGTTTATTCATGTAAAAAGAATCATTCCCATGTTTAGCAAGTAAAAAGACATAGAAAGATGAAAATGAAACTCTTCATGCTATGCCTCCGTTTACCTGCTGTCTCTCAAAACAGGCAACCACTCTTCTAGTTTATTTTTTACTCTTCCAGAGATACTTTGTGTATGTAACATCATAATTAAATACATTTTCCTCCTATTTGAATGCTGTTACTCTGAGATTGCTTTTGTTTTATTGATTAAAACCTACTATTGGTGTCACACCCTATCAACACATTTAGAACTTCCTCACTCCTTCATGAATTTCATAAAATCCCTTTGTGAGGATGGATATTCATGGAGGTATGGATGTTTTTAAATAACTGGAAATATAGACTCTTTGATTGCGTCTTAAAGTGGTTTTTTAAAAAATAACTCAGGGTGCCTGGGTGGCTCAGTTGGTTAAGCATCCGACTTTAGCTCAAGTCATGATCTTGGTTTGTAAGTTCGAGCCCCACTTCAGGCTCTGTGCTGACAGCTTGGAGCCTGCTTTGGATTCTGTGTCTCCCTCTCTCTCTGCTCCTCCCCTACTCTACTTGTGCTCTGTCTCTGTCTTTCAAAAATGAATAAATGTAAAAGAATTTTTAAAAACTCTGCAATGTGTAATATTTTTCTTACTGTAATTCTTGCACAAACAATTGTATTTATAGGATCAGGTTCTAACGTGGTATAACTGGGACAAAGGGTAAATTATCTGGTAATTTTGATTAATTTTGCCAAATTGTTTTCTCATTTTTTACTCCTGGAGTGTTGGTGGTGAAAGAGTCATCTAACAGACATAAGAATTTTTTGGTAATGTTTAGTTATTTGATTTGAGAAAGAGAGAGTGCAGGGGAGGGGCAGAGAGAGAGAGGGAGAGAGAAAGAATCCCAAGCAGACTCCATGCTGACAGCGCAGAGCCCAATGCAGGGCTTGAACCCATAAGCCACCAGATCGTGACCTGAGCCGGAATAAAGAGTCAGACACTTAAATGACTGAGCTAGTCAGGCACCCCACAAACATGACGATTTAAGTGACTTCCTGAGGGTGACAGGATGGAAAATGAGACAACGACTCAGTCCCTGTTGTATGGCCTCTGGTGTCAGTTCAGGGTCGACGGTCCCAGTTTCTTGTATGAGAATAACTTTCATCACATCTTTAACATATTTGTTATATGCTCAGTTCCCCATGTCCATTTTATTCTTACACTTGATCTTAGTCAAAAGGCTGAGATCTTCTGTTTTATTTTTAAACACAGCATAGGAAGACTAACGGTTGTTCCCAACTAAATTGCTGAAGGGATCAGTGAAAAAACAGATTTGGCAAGTTTTATTTAGTGTGCCAACATCCACCCAGATGTCTATCTCTCTGACTCATAACAAATGGGTTCACAATTGCATAGGCAAGAGTTAGAAATTCTGGAATATTTAATATGAAAGAAGTGTTCTCTAAGGAGGAATTTAAGCATAAAGAAATAATATAATCTGTCCAAGAAAAGAAAAGAAAACAAAGCATCAAAGGACACTGTGAGCGGCTCCTCTCAGGGGGTTCTGGTAGAGGACCCTGGATTTCTGAAGGTAGAGGACATGCTTGCGGGGCTTGTGGAGAAGAAATACCATGTAGACGCTGGCCCATCCCATGAGACTCAGAAACAGGGGATCCCGCAGGGCCATGAGAATGAGAAACATCCACTTCATTGTCTGGTTGGCTGGTAGGAAGTGACAATCGGTGTCACTTGTGGCGATCTACAAGTGAGCTGTTCAGGCGGCTGACGTTTCCGATGTAGCAGAGCAAGTCCCTGCTGACCAAGGAGCCGAGTATCCACAAGAAGAGGAAAAAGGGAAGGCTATGCCATGTGGTCACTGGCGTGAAGCTGGCGGGCTCAGGGTCCCTGGGACTGAAGGGGGCGGCCCGGACCACCGCGAGGAAGCGGCTGGTGGAGACCGAACGTCCCCGGGCCACCCTCTCCAGGAACACAAACATTTTACAGCCTATATTATCCGGGAAGTTTCTCAATCAAACGTTGCTATTGATTTTAGCGTTGCCTTGGAAAAAAGTATTATGATATTTGTGAGAGCCAAGTGAGTGATAAGAAGGTGAACAGATTTCTTCTCAGTGCCTGAAAAGAGCGTCCACAAATACTTCACAAAAACAGAGATGTTCCCCGTAGTGCCAGGGCCAGGGAGAAGGAGAAACATTGTTCCCTTGACGTTGTTCAAAGCCATTTCTCACTTCAAGGGGAGAGAAATTTGAATCCAGCAAGTGCCTTTTAAAATATATATTTTTTTATTTCTAGGAGAGAGAGAGAGACAGCGTGAGCATGGGAGGGTCAGAGAGAGAGAGAGAGATACAGACTCTGAAATTGGCTCCAG
>NW_027530352.1:164328-176331 GCF_008692635.1 Crocuta crocuta | reverse complement strand
ACTGTGTTTCAGTGGGGGTGTGACTTTCCTTCCACCCCTCTGAGATCCAAGCTCAAATGTCATTCACGAAAGACAGACAGACAGGAGAAAACAAGCAGGTATTTATTAGCATGTCTACCTCCTGTGCACGTAAAAATACCCAGAGAGAATGAGCCAAATCCAAGGCGGCTTGGAATTTGAGCTAAACACCCTTTTCCTAGAGATGGAATATCGGGGTGGAGACCTTTTAGGAGAGAGTAGATGATGTTTAAGAAAGATGAAGAAGAATCGCGGGTTAGGATAATTTGTGGCCCCATTTGCCGGGAACGGTGTCTGCCTCTAATCTCGTCTCCTGGGATTAAGAACCCATCTTTCCTGCTTAATGAAACTCCCAGGGAGGTGATTCATGACAACTGAGTTCCTTTTGGAGAATCTATCTATAAGCAGATTAGGGGCGCTTTGAGGATGCCTGTCCTTGCATATGTTATTTTCCACGTGCCTACAGCTTAGCACAGTTTCTACACCAAAGTGGCGTGTTTGGGGGTGGCCTGTTCTGCTTACTTTGGGGGGGGTAGAGATCTTTTCTGCAAGGTGTTTCGTTCCTTGTCTATGAAAAGACAAATGCACCTGGAAAGCGAGTACTCCCCTTCTCTGTTGTCACAGATCACTAACCTCGGTCATCTAGAGTGAACGTCTGCCCCAAGAGGGAGCCTTCCTGATGCAAAGGAATATATATGAAAATGAGCATGGGGCTGAGATTTGAGGTGAAGTTAGAATTATTTTTCAAGAGATGAGAGAGCAGTGAGTTAGTCTGAAAAGGCAAGATTTCCTCTCATTTTCTGTGGGACTGTATCCTTATTGTCAAAGACGGTTTCCTTGACCAAAAATTCATCAGGCTCCTCAGCCTTCTCCTAGACTCATACGCATACTTTTGCAAAGTCCAATTCCAGCGAGAACCCTCTGAGCCGGCGCCCCGCGGCCCCAGCCCTGTCTACTCATGTCCCTCACCCCCGTCATCCCCGAGGTGATGTCCGAGCCCCCTGGCCTTCTGCAGGGCGGATCCTGACGGGTCGGCTAAGGCAAAGTCCTTACCCCCGAGGTTTTCTCTTAGTAATTTTCAGTCCTCCACTGACCCCCTTGTGCCAGTTGGTGTGAGTTCCCAGGGGCGCACGCTGTATTCCCAATTGGCCCAGTGCTCCCCCATCACTGCAAGACACACTGCGGTGTCCCCTGCAGCCCCACAGCGGCCCTGAACAGCATCTGCTGTAGCGCCCTGAACAAGTGTCGCTGACTATTCTCTTCCTTCACAGTACCTACAGGTGCACCAGGAACCTGCTAAAATACTTACGTCGGGTGTGATGAAAAGCCCTTTGAGATAAACACTATTTTCATCCCCAGTTTTGAATGAGGACACGCAGGCACAGATAAATTGCGTAAGTTGTGGGGCACCTGGGTGGCTCAGTTAGCTAAGTGTTTGACTCTTGAGTTTGGCTCCAGTCATGATCTCTCAGTTCGTGGGATCGAGCCTCACGTCAGGTGCCCTGCTGATAGCAAAGAAGCCTTCTTGGAATTCTCTCTCCCTCTCTCTCCCCTCCTCCCCTGATCTCTCTCTCTCTCTCCCTCAAAATAAGTAAGCTTTAAAAATGTCACACAAAAAGACTGCATAAATTGCCCGCTGAGACTTCTAAAGGCAAAAGAAAAAAATAATAATTTTCCATGGTGCAAAAGAGAGACCTCACTCTCCCTTTTCTTAGAGTGTTTTAATTGTAATTTTTTTCTCAGCACCTTTGAGATGTATGTACAGTTTTTAAAAAGCTAAATAAAAAGCTTACCAGTTTTGCAACACAGGAATGTTTTTTTTGTCAGGGACCCATGAGCCACCTTGTGGAACACAAGCCTGGAAGAAGACAGTGCCCCTGTGACCCAGTTTCTACGGGAGATTAGGAGCTCAACTTCTGGAAGGACCTTATTCCAAATCGCAAAACTATACCCTGTCACCAGGAGCGAGAAATCTGTTTTCTCTTTGGATGAACCAATGAATTTCCACAGCATCACCCAAATCACCAGGCGACTTTAGGACCCGCTATGTGTGACAAATGGTGCTGGCAAGACTTCTTACCGGAGGGCGAGCTGTCACTTATCCTGAGAGAAGATGTATGGGCTTCAGGCTTGCACCTGCATGGCTCTATAAAAGGTGAGCCTTTGTTTTCTGTTCATGCCAACTCTCTAGTGGATTGTCTGCAGTGCACAGTACCTAAGGGTTTCCTGCTTTCTCAATAATAAAATTGTTTTCCTGCCCATTTACTTTTTATAGAGAAGTCTTGTGGTTGTCTGGAGATTTTGTTTGTAATTATCTTTCTCCAACACCCATAGACAGTAAGTAGCTGAACCAAGGATTGAATCCAGGAATCTAACACAAGAGCACAAGCTCTTAACTCCCACCATAGCTCTGCTGGAGTCAGATGCTTAACTGACTGTGCCACCCAGGTGCCCTGGGACATAAAACCTTAAGAAGAAAACATCTTCAGGACCCCGGGCTTGGTAAGGAGCCCTTAGACATGACACCAACAACATGATCTATAAAAGAGCATTGACGAATGGACTACAACAGGAAGAGGGGTGCCTGGGTGGCTGAGTCAGTTAAGTGTGGGACTCCTTCAGCTCAGGTCACGAACTCATGGTTTGTAAGTTCGAGCCCTGCATCAGGCTCCACACACACTGACAGTGTGGAACCTGATTTGGATTCTCTCTCTCTCTCTCTCTCTCTCTGCCCCACCTTTCTAAGTAAATAAATAAATTTAAAAAAAAATAAGGACTTTTGGTCTGTGAAAGACTCTGATGAAAAGATGGAAAGACATGCCTTAGACTGGGAGAAATAGTTACGAAGTGTATTATCAAACAAAGGATTGTTCTATAACACAGAAATAACACTCAAAACTCAAAAGTAGAAAAATGAACAATCCGATTAGAAAATGTGCAAAAGGCATGAAATATTTCAATGAAGAGGACATACAGATGGAAAGCTATCATGTGACAAAATGTGCAACATCACTAGTTTCCAGAGAAATGCAAATTAAGTGATAAGTCACCTCATATCTGTTAGAACAACTAATGTGAAGTAGCGACAATACAAAATACTGGCATGGGAGCTGACAAAATGCAGCTTTTCTACGTTGCTAGTGGAGAAATGAGGTGGTACAGTCACTCTGGAAAACAGTTGAGCAGTTTATAAATGAAACATACACTTATCATCTGACCAAGCAACTGCATTCCTCAGAGAATTTATCTGAGGGCATTTATCTCAGAGAAATGAAAATGTATGCACACAAAAGCTTGTACACGAATGTGCACAGCCGGTTTGCCTTTGAATGGCAAAAACTGGAAACAACCATAATGCGCCCCAACAGGGAATGGCTACACAAAGTGAGGTACATCCGGGCCATGGAATGCGATTCAGCAATAAAATTAGTGATCTGTGGGCCTGGCTGGCTCAGTCGGTGGAGCGTGGGACTCTTGACCTTGGGGCTGTAGCTTCAAGCCCCCGTGTTGGGTGTAGAGATTCTTTTTTAAAAAATCTTTAAAAAAATTTAACTATTGATGCATGCAACAGTTTAGATAGATCTCAAGGGTGTTACGCTGAGTGGAATAAAAACCTCTAAAGGTCATATACTCTACGAATCTATCTATCTATCTATCTATCCTTCCACAACTTTGTTTTGTATTTTTGAATAGGCATGACATTGCTAGGGTTTAATTAAACCTGCATCTATAAGGAAATACAATAAACAATCCTGCCCCCACCCCAGTCCCAAGCTGTCCCTTCTTCCACTAACATCAACCTTTCACCTTTATCCCGTATGCCCACCTAGAATTTCTTCATACAAACAGAACACACAAGTACAAATGTGTAACTCAAATGGCCTATGGTCATGCCTTCCGCTCATGTTTGCATCCATCACCCTGCTCCTCGCTAGTGAGTCCAGGGTGGTCAGCTGGCTTGACCCCAGACCCTGGGCCCCGGCCACTCCTGCACCAGGAGCCCCAGGTGAGCTGAAGGTGCTTGCTGTCTGTTGTGCTCACGTGGCCTCCTTTCTCCTCACCCCCACTTCTAACCCAGTATGTGGGGTGCAGACCCGCACAGTGGTCATTCAATTGAGCTGGGTAGAGTGGGAAGAGCTGGGTAATCTCGAATAGCAGAGCTCAGAACAGCTTTTGTTAATAGTTATGGAGCTAAGAAACACTGGGGGAAGCGGGGGAAAAAGAGAAATTAGAACAGGGATAACTGTCTGATACTGGAGACTTCCTGAGGGGCGGTCTCCTCTGCCTGCGCCTTGTATCCAGTCATCCCTGGTTTGGGCCAGTAAAAGAGGTTTCCTTTCCCAAGTCAATGTAATTTCTCATAAAAATGTATGTAGTTAACGTTATTAAATGTTTCTTATATTATGTATTTCAAATAATATTGAAGATAATGGAGCATTGTTGTTTGATTAATCTGTTAAGTGAGAGGTCTTGGGTTCGAGACCATGGGATTCAGGTTCTCCTTAATGGGATTTTCTCTGCTCCTGCCTCCTTCGCACTCTGGCGCTGGTTCTCACTTGCTTTCCTTCTTTCTTGACAAGTCTTCGCTGCTTGTCCACAAACGACTTCCCAGCACCAGATAATCAGTAGGCTCAATAGTGTCTCCAGGGGTCTTTCACAGGATGAACAGAGTACCAGTAGGTGAGGCCAGCAGTTATGTTCCCACTACCGATTCATTATTATGAAAATGTTTTAAAAGGTTAATAAGTCTAATGAACAAAACACGTATGCCAACTCTTTGTCTTGTTGATGTTTTAGTTTTATGCCTTCTGGTGTGTGTGCAGTGATGATTCACTGTAGTTTGGATCTGTGGTTCCCTGAGGACTAATGATGTCCGCCTTTCCATACATTCACTGGACACTGAATACCATTTAGTGGAGGTGGTTGTTCAAGCCTTTGCCCATTTTTATTGGGCTGTTTATTTTTCTTTACTGATGTGTAAGAGTCTTTTGTCAGTTATGTGTATTGCGCACGTCTTGTCCCAATCTGTGGTTTCTCTACTCAGTTTCTTAATGATGACTATTGATGAATAGAAATTCCTAATTTTAAAATTGTCCAAATTATAATTCCTTTTAGGGTTAGCTTGTTTGACATCCTGAGTTCTTTTTTTTTTTTTTAATGTTTTATCCATTTCTAGGAGAGAGAGAGACAGCGTGAGCAGGGGAGGGTCAGAGAGAGAGGGACTCACAGACCGAAACAGGCTCCAGGCTCTGAGCTGGCAGCCAGCACAGAGCCCAACGCGGGGCTCGAACCCACGAACCACGAGATCATGACCTAAGCGAAAGTCGGACGCTTAACCGACTAAGCCACCCAGGCGCCCCCTGAGTTCTTTTTTAAAAAATATCTGTCTACTCTGTAGTCATAAAGATATTCTCTTACACTTTCTTCTAAAAGCTTTATTATTTTACTTATTAAAATCTTCATTCCATCTCTAACTGATTGTTTGTATGATGTAGGTTAGGAGGTCAGATGCATTTTTTCATGTGGATATTTCAGAGACCCAACACAATTCACTTAAAGTCCATTTTTTGCCCACAGCACTGAAGTGTTGCCCTTATAATAAATCAGATTATTATAAATATGTAGTCTGGTCATAGTCTCTTGTTCTATTGATCAGTTTACCCATTCTTGGCACAAAAGTATACTGCTTTATTACATAAGAATTGATATCTGGTAGTGTATCTTTTATCTGCTTATAGCAGGTCCTTTATATTTTCACATAAACTTAACATAAGCATACAAGTTTACACACACACACACACACACACACACACTTTGGAGTATCAACCCAAATTGCACTACAACTTAAGAGTGATGGGGGGGAGGAGGGCGCCTGGGTGGCTCAGTTGGTTAAGTGTCCAATTTTTTATTTCGGCTCACGTCATGATCTCATGGTTTGTAAGACTGAGCCCTGTGTTGGGCTTCATACTACCTGCTTGGGATTCTCTCTCTCCCTCTCTCTCTGTCCCACCCCAGTTCGCAGACACACACACCCTCTGTCTCTCAAAATAAATATATAACCATTTTTTAAAAAGAATGATTTGGGGAAGATATGTGCAACTCCAAGTTTATTTCAGCATTATTTACAATAGCCAGGATGTGGAAGCAGCCTTAGTGGCCAGCCATAGATGAGGGGATAAAGATGTGGTGTGTATATATGCGATGGAATATTACTCAGCCATAAAAAAGAATGAGACCTTGCCATCTGTGAAAACATGGATGGGCCGGGAGGGTATTTCTAACTGAAATAAGTCACACAAAGAAAGACAAATACCATATGATTTCACGTATACATGGAATCTAAAAGACAAAACAAATGAACAAAGAAACAAAAAACAGAAACAGATCCATAAATACAGAGAACAAACTGATGGCTACCATAGGGGAGAGGCATGGGAGGTGGCGCAAAATGGGTGAAGGGGAGTGGGAGAGACAGACCCCCAGCTATAGAGTCCATAAGCCACAAGCATGAGAGGATCAGTGTAGGGAATATGGTCGATGGTATTATGATCGTGTTGTGAGCTGGCAGGTGGCAGGTACACACGTGAACACAGCAGGACATGGAGAGGCCAAATCACCACAACACACACCTGAAGCTAATGCGTGTCAGCTATTCTTCGGTTCAAAAAAAGAATAACTTGCGGCGCCTGAGTGGTTCATTCAGTTAAGCGTCTGACTTTGGCTCAGGTCATGATCTCACGGTGCATCGGGCTTGAACAGTTTGGAGCCTGCTTGGGATTCTCTCTCTCCCTCACTCTCTGCACCACCCTCCCTTCTCAAAATAAATACATAAACTTAAAAAAATTTTAAAGAATAATTTGGGAGAATTGACACCTGAAACATATTGAGTTTTGCTTTCCATGAAGATAAGATTCTTATTTATTTATGTAGCTTTAATGTATCAGTGTTTCATAGTTTTCAGTGGAGAAATAGCATAGGTGATTTGCTTGTTTTCTCTCATATGTTTGATGCTTAACTTTTAGTAAAATTTTCAATTATGTATTCCTAATATGTAGAAGGCAATTATTTTTATATTGACCGTTGATCTGTTGAACTTGCTAGTTTTGCTACTTTTTCATTTTTTCAAGTTTCTTTTACACAATTTTATTAATTGTGACTAAAGAAAAATTTACTTATTTCAATCCATTTTCTTTCCTTCCTTTCTTCCTTCCTTTCTCTTTCTTTTCTTTCTTTCTCTTTCTTCCTTCCTTCCTTTCCTTCCTTCCCTCCCTTCCTTCCTTCCTTCCTTCCTTCCTCTCTCCCTCCCTCCCTCTCTCTCCCTCTCTCTTTCTTTCTTTCTTTCTTTCCCTTCTCACAGGGTCTAGAATCTCCAGAACAATGATGAAGAGAAATGATGATAATACACATTTGCCTCATTCCTAACCTCAGAGATAGCATTTAAGATTTCTGTATTGAATATGATGTTAACTGTGGTTTTCCTGTAGTAAATCTCTATCAAATTAAGAAACTTACTTTCCTTTATAATTTCCTTGAGAAGTTTTATTTATATTTTTAATGACTGGGTGTTGATTTTGTCGTTTCATGTATTCTTTGTCCTTTGTTGTGTTTATGAGATTCATTATATTCCTTGATTTATTGAATATTAATCCCTTCTTGCATTTTGGGAATAAATTACACTGGAACATGATATACTATCCTTTTTACATATTGTTGGGTTCTGTTTGCTAATATTTGGTTTATAATTGCTGCATTTATATTCATAAGCGATGTTAGTCTATGATTTTCTTAAAAAAATTTTTTTTAATGTTTATTGTTGAGAGCAAGCACGCGAGAGCGAGTGGGGGAGGGTCAGAGAGAGAGGGAGACACAGAATGTAAAGCAGGCTCCTGGCTCTGAGCTGTCCTGACATGGGGCTTGAACCCACGAACCATGAGATCATGACCTGAGACCAAGTTGCACGCCTAACCAACTGAGCCACCCAGGCCCCCCCCGTAGCCTATGATTTTATTATCTTGCAATATCCTTTTGCAGATTTTTTATCAAAGTTATGCTATCCTTTCCAATGAGTTTAGAGGCTTTCCTACAGTTTTGCAGATGGCCAGATAACTCCCTTGTTTAACTCTTCTTAGGCTAGAAGTTAGCCTAGGATGCTTCCACCCAATCTCTTTTCCTCTGTCTTTCACTCAGAATCAAACTTGCATTTTGACTGGATGGCTCTTGGGCCTCCTGGGCTCCCTCCTCACTTTCTCTCAGTCTATTTTCCCTGACAACTTCTCTGCATATTTAATTTGGTCTTGGTGTTTGCTTCTCAGAAAACCCAGACTAGCACATTATTTTTATAACACACTCGTAATTTATGCTGGACAGAATTTTTGCTGTGCAGAAAATATCACTACATCACCTACCTGTAGCTACTAACAGAATCAATACAGAAAGCAGCTTTCCCTGCATCTCAGTGAGCTCTCCGGCAGGTGGGCTTGCAGACATCCCTGCTGATCAGCAAAAAGGGGCTGAGACTGGCGTAACCAGGTGTTAGAAATAGTTTAATACTTAACACTGTGTAATCCTTGGTCAACAAGGAGCCGATGCAGAAGGAGACAATGAAATCTGCCCAATAAAAGAGGAGGAAACAGGTCATGAGAATGAGAGCCCTCTGCGTAGCTCTCATCTCTGGGCTGGGATTTCTCTGAAATCTGGAGCTCTGAAGGTAGAGCACACTCTGGTGATGCTTATGCAGACGGAAAGCCATGTACCCACTGCTCCAGCCCATGAGGCTCTGAAAGATGATGTCCCGCAGAGCCATGAGAGTCAGGAAAAGCCACCTGACTGCTAGCCCAGAGGGCTGTATAGAGCAATAGCCGACATACGGTGTGATTACGGATCCATTCGTGCTCTTGGTGGCTGTGATGTAGTAGAGCAAGTTGGAGCTGATGAGGGAATTAAAGATCCAGAAGAGGAGAAGAAAGGGAAGGACTTGCCATGCAGTCTGTGGCTTGAGCTTTCTCCACGAGGAGGTCCTGTGGCTGATGGTGACAGCCTGGACCATGCTGAGGAGACACGTGGTGCAGATGGAGAGACCACGGGCCACTCTCTCCAGATACAACATAGTTTTACAACCGGCACTATCTACAAAGTTACTGAAATGAAAAGCTATCATATCAAAGATGCCTCTGGCACAAAGTGTCATTATATTAGTAAAAGCCAGGTGGATGAGGATAAGGTCTACGGGCTTCTTCTTGGGACCCGTGACAAAAATGTACACACGGCTGGCAAACAAATAGAAGTTTCCCCCAATGCCAGGTCCAGTAAGAGAAAGCAAGATTATTTCCCGGAAGAAGTCAATCCAAATCATCTTCTACCTCATGGACAGTACAGGAAAAACCTTTTGAGAAAGACAAATAAATGAGGACAGCATATTTCATGTCTGTGGCTTCTTGCTGGCTTACTAAAGGGAAAAAGAAGTGGAAATACTGAAGTGTGCACATGGGTCTACTTATATGTCTCCTCTCTCAACCCATGCCTTCTCTGTCCTTTGTTTCTGCAGCTGCAGTTGATTCATAGAAGGTGATGACTGTAAAATCTGCACGGCCAGCCCATTATTTCTGTCCCACATCACACACTGTCCACCTGATTCCCGTAACATTGCCTTCTGAACGCTCCACAAGTCCGTGCGTATGTGACAGTGTTCCCCCGACATCCCCTCTACTTCATGTGTTCCCTAACACACAGTTAATTCCTGCTTTGTGACACCACATTTCACCGTCCCTCGTGTCCAATATCTAACCAGCGTCACGTTGTCATGGACATTGTGGGTCCACCCCACCCCCTCTAGTAGCCTGTGCAGCCATGACTCTACTGCTATGAGCGTTGGTTGGAAACAGCCAACCTTGTCTGAAGAATTGCCTTTGGCAAGAGAAAGCAGCCTCTACCAGGAGGACACATACTCCTAGGCTGGGAGCCATCCCTCCTCGTGTGGGGTACTCTGGTAGGCAGATTTACTCCCTGGTCTCATAGGCTGGAGGTGGCTGACATGTTTCGATAACTAAGACCATATTTGGAACCTGTTTTCACCTGTTCACACCTGCTTTATTCTCTCTTCCTCCAGCCCCCAACTCCCTCAATAAATCCCACAAACAGAATTAAACTTTCAGAATCTGCTCTTAGGAAATCCAGTTAAGGCTAATGTCCTATTGATTTTGTTTCTTCTTTTTAAGAATTCAAATTAGTTAACATACAGTGTAGTCTTGGCTTCAGGAGTAGAACTCGGTGATTCATCTCTTACATATGACACCCAGCAATCATCTCAATAAGTGCCCTTCTTAACGACCATCCCCCACTTAACCCATCCCTCACTCCCCTCCCCTCCAGCAAGCCTCAGTTTGTATTTAAGAGTCTCTTATGGTTTGTCTCCTCCTCTGTTTTAATATATTTTTTCCCTTACCTTCCCCTATGTTCATCTGTTGAGTTTCTCAAATTCCACATATGAGTGAAATCATATGGCATCTGTCTTTCTCTGACTGACTTATTTTGGTTAGCATAATGCCCTCCAGTTCCATCCATGTTGTTGCAAAAAGCAAGGTTTAGTTCTTTTTCATTGCCAAGTAATATTCCATTGTGTGATGTGTGTGTGTGTGTGTGTGTGTGTGTGTGTGTGTGTGTGTATACAAACACATACATATGCTACATCTTTATCCATTCATCAGTTGATAGATTTCTGGGCTCTTTCCATAATTTAGCTATTGTTGATAGTGCTGCTATAAACATTGGGGTACATGTGCCCCTATAAATCAGCACTCCTGTATCCTTTGGATAAATACCTAGTAGTGCAATTACTGGGTTGTAAGCTAATTCCATTTTTAATTTTTTGAGGAACCTCCATTTTGTTTTCCAGAGTGGCTTCACCAGTTTGCATCCCCACCAGCAGTGTAAAAAGGGTTCCCCTCTCTCCTCATCCTTGCCAGCATCTGTTGTTTCCTGAATTGTTAATTTTAGTGATTCTAACAGGTGTGAGGTGGTATCTCATTGTGGTTTTGATTTGTATTTCCCTGATGATGAGTGATGCTGAGCATCTTTTCATGTGTCTGCTGGCCATCTGGATGTCTTCTTTGGAAAAGTGTCTATTTATGTCTTCTCCCCATTTCTTCACAGGATTATTTGTTTTTTTGTGTGTTGAGTTGGGTAAGTTCTTTATACATTTTGGATGGTAACCCTTTTTCTGATATGTCATTTGCAAATATCTTCTCCCATTTCATTGGTTGCCTTTTAGTTTTGTTGTTTCCTTCGCAGAAGCTTTTCATCTTGATGAAGTCCCAACGGTTCACTTTTGCTTTTATTTCCCTTGCCTCCAGAGACATGTCTAGTAAGAAGTTGCTGCAGCTGAGGCTAAAGACGTTGCTGCCTGTGTTCTCCTTGTAGTATTTTGATGGTTTCCCCTATCACATTTAGGTCTTTCATCCACTTCGAATTTATTTTTGGGTATCTGAACGTTTGTCTAATGGGACCATTTTCTCCATCAGAGGTGTTATCCTGATATCTCATACTATGGTTAGTATATTTTACTAGCTCTGGACTCTGCCTCTAGGATTTTCCCTATTCATTTTGTGCCAGACTGAGATTTCAAAACATAAGTCTGTTCATTTCAATCTACATCTTACGATCCCTTGATGGCTTTGCATTTTGTCCAAGCTCATTTGCCTTCTTTTAATCTGTGCAAAACTACCTGTCTGGCATACACACTTTCAGGTCAATCTTATAGGAAGTTGCTAACATACATTTAACTCCCACAAACAAATTGAAGCTTGGCACTCATCTGACCCACAGGAATATGCACAAAGTCCCTGCGCCTCCCCGGCTGCCACCCTTCTTATCATTCTAACTTATCGTATCTAACTCCTGCCATTCAATAGAAACCAGCTGCTATGGACTGTTTGTGTCCCCACGACTCAACATAAGAGTGTGATGTGATGTGTGTTGGGGGGGGGGGGG
>NW_027530352.1:120634-164284 GCF_008692635.1 Crocuta crocuta | reverse complement strand
CCCCCCCCCAACTGCCCACCTGCAGCCAAGTGCGGCTCCTCCCCCTGGCTTCTCCCCACAGGTTGGGACCCCCCGGTGTGTGTGTTGGGGGGGGGGGGGGGGCCTTGGGAGGTGATTAGGTTTAGATGAGGTCCTAACGATGGAGCCTTCATGACAGGACTAATGCCCTTATACCAGCATTCTTTAGGTTTGTAAAACTGTGAATACATTTCAAAATTTCTAGAAGCATACCTTTTTTAATTAAATTAAATATTAAACATTTTAAGTTAACATATCTAAATATCTTTTAGTTTCTCTGTAAAAGAAGCCCAAAGTAGATAAAGCTATATTTAGTAATTACTGTTTTAATATTTTATCTTATCTGGAAATGATCTAGATTTCTGATGGATTTCACTTAATTCACCATTTAACCTACCTCAGCAAAACTTTAAAGTTTTAGGTTACTAAAAAGATTTCGAAAAACCAAGTGGACACAAATATTACTGAGAGGATTATTTATAAACATTTATCTCGCTTACATTTATTTCATTTACTTGCTTTTAAAAGTTATGTGTAGATTACCCACAAAACTCTTATTAAACAGTAGACAAAGTCAGTCATCATCCTAAGCTATCACATTCTGTTGTTCACAGGCCTCCTAATGTGAACCTACTTGGCTAGGAAACTCAGAATAAAATTTTTATATTTAATGTCAACAATTCTAAAGACATGTCTGTTTTAATGAAGCCATCAACTTTAAACTAGTTTTTTTCATAGTAGTTTTTTATTTTCATTTCGTACGATAGAGAGAGCGAGCGAGCAGGGGAGAGGGGCAGAGGGAGAGAGAATCCCAACCAGACTCTGCATTCCACATGGAGCCTGACTCAGAGCTAAATCTCGAGACCCTGAGATCGTGATCTGAGCTGAAATCAAGAGTCGGGCGCTTAACTGACTGAGCCACCCAGGTGCCCCTAAACTAGCTTTTATATCAAATATTTTACCAGATCACATGAACTTTGGGTTAGTTTCTACCTTTCCGAGTCTTATAATGCCCAATTTTTTTAAGCACCTGCCTTTAAATAAACTAAATAGAACTCTTTTACAAATTAATTTTAGCAATACCCTCCGGGTATAGAAAAATATCTCACAAACACAGCAACTGCCTACCATCATTTGATTGCTTAATATTGAAAAGAAAATGTAGGAATCTACCTGAGTTGAGATCAAAGAACAAAGGGCAATAGGAAACGAAACTAATATTTCCTTCATTATTGCAACCATAAGATTTAGGATTTTAATGTATCTGTGTTTTCAAGATTTATTTCCATTATAAGCCTGAGAACCAAGTGCTCTGCCAGGGTCAGCGGGGGGTGGGGGAGGAGGGGAATGATCAATGAAGCCTCTGGGGGCTGCATTTAAAGTCCTGGGTGTGCATCGCAGTGTGGCTGTGTCTAGCTCTATGATTTGGGGAGCCCGGGTTTCCTTTCTCTTATATGGTACTTGACTCATTGCTCAGTAATCAGTAACTCACGGCAAGAACAACACTAACACTATAGTAAGTTAATGATATGACACCTTGGATGTGTTGAATAATTGGGTCAGAATCTGGAACATGTTCATAAGGTATCTCTTGATTCATGTTAGTGACTTGATTTTGTTTCCAAGCACTGCTCTCCTTTCCCTCAATCTTTGTGGTCACCCCCCCTACCCGTTGCTCCCCTGATTTCTTCCCAGGCCGGCGGGTCCATTTCTACTCCCCACGCTGGCTTATCTGCCCGCTGTCTCGGGCGGCAGGGCATGAGTCACCCAGATGCTCACCCGGTCTCGTGGGTCCTGGAGGCACAGTAGTGCGGAGAGTCACATGCACTAGCTTTGCAATCAGCCACTCTGAACTTCAAACTCTGATTCCTCCAATCTCCGTCTACATGTGACTTGACCTCCCTAGGACCCCGCTACACTCAGCTGTAAAAAGGAGTGATGCTTTGTACTGGGCTGGTCTGTTGTGAGGACGGAATGAGCATCATGCCTAGAAACTATTAAAGAACAATTTTTTAAAAGACAACTAGTATTATCATGTTCTCTTTCCCTCTGTCCTTTTTCTTCAGTGTCTCAGCAATTCTCTGTAAGAGGGTACTGTGCTAAGTTTTGAAGCTACTGCGTTAGTTTAAAAGAAAAATGCAGAATACATATAATAACACTTAGAATTCTAAATCTTAATAAAGCAGGCAAGGGTGCCCAGTGCCGAAAAGACAGAAGGACACAGAAGTAACGTGCACGGACCCCCTCTGCCGGGGAGGGACACCCACGCGCGGAGAGAAGACTCCAGCTCGTCTGCACACCTGAGGTGAGCGACCTGGGCAACCATCCGACACCGGCCCCCCCACCCCCACCCCCGCTTCCACCTCGTCGCCTGTTAGGAAAGGGCACCGGCCTGGAGTCCCCGCGCGCACCTGCCTGGCGCGGCCCAGAGAAGCGCTGGGCGACGGTCAGCTGTCCTCTCCCTGGGTCCCGGCACCTTCTCCCGCACAAGGGACCCAGCAGAGCAGCCCGACTCTCCTCTCATGCCTGCCCGGCCGGCCCCAGACGGCCTGCGCCCAAAGCCAAGGGCGGCTCCCCCGTGGCTGCCAGGCGTACCCACTGTGTCGTCCGCGCGCAGCCCTGCTCCGGGAGGGGTGTCCTGGCAGCGGCGCCAGCCTGGCCCTGTTATACGTCCCGAGGCCCCGTGCGCCTGGCTCAGGCGCTCACGTCACGAGGTCAATGTCACAGGTGTGGCTTTGCCAGGAGTCAAGGGCTCCTGGGCACCACGTGGGTCCCTGGGGCCCACTTCTCCCCTCTCCCTGGTGCCCTGTAATTTGCGGAGCCGGGAGCCGTCCTGATGCAATTACAGTGAGCGTGCAGTGAAGGGTGAGAGGCCTGCAGGCTGGGCACTGNGATCTGGGTGCTGGCTGCGTGCTGGGCGTCAGTCCACACAGCCCACTGAGCATTTCTACCCTTCCGAGTGTGGTCATTTCTTCTGCAAGTTTGTCACCAAACGGTGTCATTGGTTCCCGAAGGTCAGGTCCTGCGGTCATGGCCCAGACCCAGGTCCGAGTGGGACGAGCAGAGCCCCCTCAGAGTCGTTCCGGGTCCCTCGCGCCACTTACAGAGATGGCTCCTCTCTCGCTTGTCCATTCGATCAGGGGAGCGAAGCTGATGTGACCTTCACCCCCCACCCTAGCCCCGCGGACGCCTTACCTAGTCCTGCGCTGGCCTTGGCTGTGAAGGAAGGCCCGGGACTGGCAGGTGCTGGCTGGGCCCCGGCGTTAGCTGGGTTACTGTCAGCTGAGTGAGGTGGGGGTTCGTGGCAGGAGGGGAGAGGAGGGGGCGCAGAGGAACGGGGTTTTCCATCCATTCCGGAAGGCCGCCCCCCGGGGAGAACCTGCTGCTCTGTGTCTCACTGAAGACCCAATTTCAAGGCCGTCCTGCCGGGCGCTGCTGAGACACAGGCTTCCCTCGCTCACATTGTTTTTATTTCAGTTCTTAGAGTCCTTTAGTGTCACATTTGGGCTCCCTCCAAAGTGGGGTGCACCTGAGTGTCCGAGTATCTTCTCAAGGACGATGTCTGCCGTTCGCAGGGCGCCCCTGTCGGCATAGAGAAGATGTGGACGTGAGGAACTCTGTGAAGAAAACACAAATTGCTACGATTTCCGCTCAGGGCATGTGAGGAGACGCACACAGTAATGACTTATACCCCTAGAGTACTTATAGAAATTATTTGACCTTCATGAAAATAGGAGAAATAAGTTGGATGCTGAGGCAGAGGGCTTCAATAACTCCCTGCAGGCAGCCAGCAGGACCCCCCTCCAGATCTCTCATAATTCATGTTCATCTAAAAGCCCCTAAGTAAGTAAAACCATGAGCTACAGACTGGAAACCGTATCAACAATGAACTATTCCAAATCAGCACTCAGAATATGCATGAAGACCTGCTAAAATAAATAGGAAAAAGACAAAAGGAAAAAAAGGGGAAAAAGAAGAGCCATTCCACAGAAGAGTAAAAAAAACTAAATGGAATATGTAAAGATGAGGACACACTCAGTCTTGGGGTGTGTACATAACTGGCAATGTAAATTAAAGCCACAATAAAAATAATATTTTTATCAAATTTAAAGGGACAGAATACCAAGTGTTGGTGAGCATTTGGGACACTGGGGATTTAGGGCTGATGGTGTGTTGATCGGAACATCTGTGGAAATAATTTTGCATTATTAATTAGTGAGTTTGATAACTCATGGCCTCGGACTCAGCTGTTAAAGGACCACTTCCATACCTCACTATTACCAAATACCTAACTACTCTATTACATATACTTTAGAGTATTAGTTTTTAAAGTGTGGTCCTGACGCTGGGTTCAGAGACATGAGCATCACCTGGGAACCAGTTAGAAATGAAAATTCTGCGTCCCCTCCCAGGCCCGCTGAGCCAGGAACTCTTAGGAGCATATCCCAATGATTTGTGTTTTAACAGACCTGCCAGGTAACGCTGAGACACATGCCCCTTAATAGAGTTGCTTTTAGCACAAAAGAATAACAACCAAAAAGAACTAGAAATAAATTTAAGTTGGTAAGAGAATGAATAAAGATATAGTGATACATTCATACAGCAGAACATTTGACAGCACTGATTATAATGAATTATAATGATTATAATGTGTCCAACCACAGTACAGACAAGCGGGAAGAAAGTTACGTAAGTTACAGTGCAATTTTAATAGAGTTTCAAACAAGCAAAATTTCGTGCCTGTTGTTTTGGAATCGATGCACATGTAATAAATGAAAATAAAGCAGGGAAATGTTATGTTTATCTTTTGAAATTTATTTTTAACCTAACTATATTTTTCAGAAAATACAGTTTTAACTATACCTTTAAAATATTTTTGAGACCTTATGGCCCCACAATGTTTTGCACACCTTCTTTATTTTTTTAATGTTTATTTTGAGAGAGAGAGAGAATGAGTGGGGGAAGTGCAGAGTGAGGGTGACACAGGATCTGAAGCAGGCTCCAGGCTCCAAACTGTCAGCACAGAGCCCAATACAGGGCTTGAACTCACGGACCACGACATCATGACCTGAGCTGAAGTCCTCTGGAATTCCCTTCCTCTACCTCTTGACTAACAGGTCAGGTTTCTTTAGCCTATGAGCTTGTTTCTAGTGATCCAGTGGTTCCTGGGGAAGGCTGGTTGGGCATTAACATGTTGTTATGGTAAGTACTCATATACTTGGCTTGTATAAATCACACATCTCTTTGATCTGTATTTTTCCCATATTTGTGTTTATTATTTCTTCTTCTTTGTCTTTTTTTTCTTTCATTTCCCCTGTTATTCTACTGGTTTTTTTCTCTACTCATCTATGTGGTATACATTTTTTTCAGTTTTCTTGTGTGCTTATTACTGAAATGTCACCATGCATGGTTGACCTTACAGAGCCTAAAGTTAATGTACTTCATAAGGTTCTCTAAGCATTATGACATTTTAAAACCCTTTAAGTCTAATTGCTTCCGTCTGTTAAGATATTCCTATCCAGTATTTTAATTCCTATCTTTCCAGTCAAAAAAAGAGACATTATTTGCCAGCATCAACCTTCATCTTATACCGGCAATATTTACTTATGTTTATCTATTTACCAATTTCTTTTCTTTTTTTACTTACTGTGTAACTCTCTTAGGTTTTATTTTAATTCCTCAAGTATGAATTTGAAGATTCCTTAATAAAGCTTTCTTAGTGGCAATATTGCCCTGTTTTACTACATCTCATATTATATTTATTTTATCCTTATATTTTAAAGACACATTTACTTTGTATAACCCTCTTGGTTGACAGCATTTTTTTCCCACAACAGTTTCAAAATATATCTTCTCACTTCAGACTTTTGAGAAATCTGTGTCAATCTACACATTGTTTCCTAGAAATCTTTTTTTCTGGCTTTAAAAAATATTTTTACTCTAGGGTTNTTTTCTTTTTTTACTTACTGTGTAACTCTTTTAGGTTTTATTTTAATTCCTCAAGTATGAATTTGAAGATTCCTTAATAAAGCTTTCTTAGTGGCAATATTGCCCTGTTTTACTACATCTCATATTATATTTATTTTATCCTTATATTTTAAAGACACATTTACTTTGTATAACCCTCTTGGTTGACAGCATTTTTTTCCCACAACAGTTTCAAAATATATCTTCTCACTTCAGACTTTTGAGAAATCTGTGTCAATCTACACATTGTTTCCTCAGAAATCTTTTTTTCTGGCTTTAAAAAATCTTTTTACTCTAGGGTTGCCTGGGTGGCTCCATTGGTTAAACGTCCGACTTCAGCTCAGGTCATGGTCTCACGGTTCATGGGTTCAAGCCCCACATCGGGCTCTGTGCTAACAGCTCAGAGCCTGGAGCCTGCTTCGGATTCTGTGTCTCCCTCTCTCTCTGACCCTCCCCTGCTCACACTGTCTCTCTCTCTCTCTCTCTCTCTCAGAAATAAATAAAACATTTAAAAAATTTTAAAAACTCTTTTTACTCTTATGTGCCATGAATTGCACTACAATGTGTCTGTGCAATCAGTTTCCATTTAATGTGCTAAAAATATGTTGTGCTTTCTGTATCCGTGGGGTCCATCTTCTCTCACTTCTGGAAAATTATCAGTCATCTCTCTTCCTCCTTCCTTATTACAGTGGTGTTTAGCCAGAATTCACAGCCACCACAGAAGAGTTACTCAATTTTCTCTGGTCGTCTTCATGTGCACAGGAGGTAGATGTTCTAAGAAATGCCTTCTTGTTTACTCTCGTCTGTCTGTTTTTTATGACCAACGTCTCAGTNTTTCTTCTCCACAAGCCCCGCAAGCATGTCCTCTACCTTCAGAAATCCAGGGTCCTCTACCAGAACCCCCTGAGAGAAGAGCCGCTCACAGTGTCCTTCGATGGTTTGTTTTCTCCTCTTTAATTGGAGAGATTGTATTTTTTTATATTTTAGAGTTATTCCATAACATTAAATATTCTAGAAATCTTAACCCTCAGTTATCCATTTGTGAGCCCATGTGTGCTGATTCACAGAGATGGACATCAGGGTTGATGTTGCCATATCCATAAAACCTGAAAAATGTCCATTTTTTTCACTGATCCCTTGGGTAGCAGGTTTGAAATAAGACCTGTTATAGCTGAGCGCAAAAAAAAAAAAAAAAAATGAAGAGTAGCTTAATCAAATTAAAGTATGATATTATACGACAAAGCTGGAATCTAGTAGCCCTGAGCTCACACAGGAAGGAGATCATAATAACATCTGGGGACCTAGCCTTCTTCTCAGGTCTATCTGGCCACCCCCGGGAGGGGTTAGCCAATTCCACTTTTCCTGCTTATAAGATGCCTCTTTGACTACCACGTTTCCTGTAGGAAGGAGAAGAATCCGGCAAATTCTGTCAAAATGCTGATGTATTTACTCTTTGACTTATAAGTTTCACTTCTAGGAAGATCAAGCAGATAAATGTTGCTTGCACGAGAGAACTGTAGCAATTTTTAAAAAAACATTGCTAAATATCTAGCAAAAATGGCTATTTTGCTGGCTATGTGAAAATATCCCAGAGGATCCAGCCATACAAAGGGATTTTTGTTGAGCTTGTGAAAGAATGGGTGAGTTCAAAATGTATTGTCATGGAATAACATCCAAAGTGTGTTTGTAATTAGTAAGAGATAGTAATTCAAGAGCAATAGTATTAAAAAATGGACTGTAATATTTTTCCTCAATTTTATCTACATCTTTTGCAAGAGTGCAGAAGATACTTAAAAGAGGGTTACCTGCTTTTGGAGAAATGAGGTAAGCGAAATAAGTAAATGGAAGTTCCTTTTACATCGTTCTATATATTCTGAGCCATTAAATCTTTGGATACGTATTTTTAAAAAATGAATTAAAATTTAATTTGAAAACAATTTGTAACTTGCTGTGAGACACATTTGTTAGTGCCCTGATGCTGCCACAAAGTGCCATCCTCATACTGGTATGACATCAAAGAGCCAGAAAATAATATGGTTCTACATTAATTTACATAAGGAATTAATAAGATGCCAAATACATATTTGTAGATATTTTGGTAAAAATTAAAATGAAGGAAATGTCTTGAAAATGGCCAGAGTTAAATGATAGAGTACCCACAGGAAAGCAATGATTCTTAAATGATAGTGGATTTCTTAGAAGAAACCATGCACCTGAAACAAAACTGTATTGATCATGTAACCTTAGTAAATTCCTACTCGAACTGGTGATCCACAGTGAGACTTTGGGGCTCCAGGAATTATTGTCAGTTCAGAGCAAATGACCATCAACCTCTGAAAACATAATTATATCCCTTATCCACTACACAGTCCCCATAGTAAATGACTGAAGGGCCCTTTCGGGATGGCTGGTGGGAAAATTATCAGTGTATGTTTCTGGCAGTATAGTAGGCTTTCTTCCTGGGGATCTGTCTTCCTCATCATTCAAGGTGCCATGAGTGACTGAACTGGCTCAAGTCTGGGAATGATTAAGGATCCATGACCATTCATGATGTCCAAGGGATTCAACTCAGATTTATACTCACAAGGCCTGGAATTTTTCTCTTTTTTCAGATCAAGAAAGACTTTAGTAGACCTCTTGTATACATCAGTTCTACAGAACCATAATCAACTAGTCAATGCCAAAGATCTCTGTAAGTCAGACTATTTGATTAATGTCCACACCTGTTATTCTGCATTCAAATTATTCCCGCTGTGTTTAGGCATTTCAGTTCAATGACAGTAACTCCTGATGTTTTTCATTTGTAGGGAACTCTAACAAAGCTCTTCTGGGATGCTGGGCTCTACTCATGAATTTATTTGTCACAGCTCTGGCGAAAGGCATATTCTCTGGAACCCTTCTGGTTTGGATGAGCATATCTTCCATTATAAATACTTTGGAATTCCAATAATCCCAAATCTTGGGTTAACTTCCTCTACGGTAGACTAAGAACTTCTTAGTATTTCAGCTATATTTAGTGTGGGCCACGTTTGGATTCATCATTCAGTTACCCAAGCTTTCAAACTGTTTGAAACATTCCTAGCCACTTAAGCTAAAATATTAAATTCACAAGCTCTGCTGAGTGAGTCCATCTCAATATATTTGAGTTTATCCATCTTTACACTCTTCTCAGCTTGATCCTACACCCTTCAGATCCAGTTCCATATACCTATCTCCAGCTTGGACCACAAACTATCTTGGGACTGTTTCTGAAACACAGATTAAATGTTTTCTGAAATACACATGGCTTTGCCCTAAAACTTATCTTACTCTCAAGTCTATTCCAAGATTTTCATTTCTCCATATAGGATTTTGGACTACCATAGTCATGTTCACCATATTTGAATCATCTCTACCATCAGGCCCTAATGGAAAATCTGACCCTTCGTGTCTGCACCTGCCCAATAGTGAAACATTATACTAAATTTAATGAAGGCTATAAAGGTAGTTGTGAATTTACAATAAATATGGGGGAATAACAGTATATTCATGGACTGTATGGAAGTGGGAAAAACTGAGATGTGAAAACTTCTATTACACAAATGTCCTGCTTTCTTGAGAAAATAATTTGAAAGAAATTAAAAGACAGGAGTGAAAACTTGATAGTTAACAAGAGACTCAGATATTTGAAAAGAACACAGTGTAGGGTCTTATTTCTTGTCTACTCATTTTCTTTTTTTAAAAAAGTTGCAAAATTAAATAATGTTGAGAAAGAGTGAGCAGAGGAGGGGCAGAGAGAGAGGGAAGGAGAAAGAGAGAATCCTAAACAGGTTCCACACTGTCACTGTAGAGCCCAACACAGGACTTGATCTCACAATTGAGTGAGATTGTGACCTGCCAACTGAGCCACCCAGGCACCCCTCTTATTTATTTTCATCCCATCTTATTTCATTGAACAAATAAAGTGAAAGATCATAATTATTGAATAAATGTATAAATGAGTGAACATCCAATTATCAAACAAGGTGTAGCAAGTAAGTGGGAAGAATGATTCTTATCCATGATGCTCATTAGAGCAAATGTAAAGAAATGCAAGTAATATGAAAGCATGAACAGAAGGGAATAGCGTTGGACACCAAACTGAAAGAAGGATTTTGGAAAGTGAGAGAAATTTCTGAATGAGAGCTATGGGCCACTTTGACCAGATTGCCAAGAACAAATATTTAAGTATTCATGACAGCTTAACAACTAATATTTCACACCTGGCTCAATTGACTGAGCCATTTAACAAACTACTGTTCTGTTCATACTGGACATACCACGAGCGTCACAGTGCACGGTTGTCGTAGACTCTGGGTCTAAAGTTGTCTCCTGTCTTATCAAGAGAGCGGGATGCAGGATTAAAATAGGAGAGAGAGATGACTAATGTATGGGAAAAGACAAGACCCCAAATAAGGGTACTTGCTTCGTATTTATTAAGATCATAAGGTGCCAGGAGCCGTACCAGCCTCTCTGGATGGCAGTCACAGCAAGGAAATGGCAGTGTTTGCAGCTCCTGCCATGAGAAATGAAAACTGGTATCTCCTTCTGCTACTACTGGCTCATGTTGGATATAAGCCTGCTGGTATTGACCAGGCCTCACAATATTCCATATCACACCCATATTCTGAATACAGAGACCTCATAAGGAAAAGCATATTCCTGCCTTTGCAAGAGAGATTTTAGATGAAAGCTCTGTGGATCATTGTCAAAAGGCTCTTCCTATGGGCCTCACAGACCCAAGACTTGCATAATAAAGGGGGTTAAGAACACAAGAGTTACAATTGAACCTGGCCCTGAGATAAAGAGCCTATTNGAAAGAATCTCGGGGCTCTCTCATTCTCTCTCGCCGACACTGTCCATCCTTCAGGGACCCCTGGACCTGTCGGAGCTGGCGCGGCCTCCGACAATAAGGTGACGGGCATGCACAAAGAGACAAAGAAACTGTGAACATCAACTTCTGGGCATGAGGGAAGGGGGGGGTTGAAGATACATAGTGTTTGGGGTTTGGGTCAATATAAAACAAAATCCAGGTGCCGGGCAGATGGGCAGATGGTTGTTAAGGGCAGATAGGAGGCACCGCGTCTGTTTATCTTAGTTAGCCTACGGGAGAAGACAGAGAGAGGAAATAACCTCAGGGTTAACAAGGCACCTTTTCTCTTATTACTGGGCTGCTTTGCGTGCAGTGCAATGATCTATTGTCCAATTTACTTGTTTTGCCTAACCTGGCCCTATTCTCCTGTGAAAGCATGTCCTCTGCTATAGGACTAAATTGGGGGGCCCTTCTGCCCTGCGTGCCTAATCTTGCTTACCTCATATACCTCTGTACTGGGAGCCTTTGTGCCCGTTCCTATTTTGGGCCTTTTTCACCCCTCTCTATTTTGGGGTTTCAGCACCTCTCTATTCTTCGGGTGCCAACGCACCATCCTTTCTCAGGGTGCCAATTGTTTATCCAAACTTGGGTGTAAGCATCCTACAGCTTTTTATTTCTCTATGCCTTGTTAACCCATTGGTATAAACTCGGGAGATTTCTAAGCCTACCCCCCTCCCCCCCAACACGGTGATGATTCTTTTTCCAGAAGGGGAAGTGAAATACCAACTTGAATGACTTTCAGTCAAGAAAACACCACATCCACATACTCTGGTATATTAGTATTCTATTGCTGCATAACAAACGAACATATTTAAGGACTTAAAGTAACACAAACGTATTATCTCATAGTTTCAGAGGGTCAAGAACGAGGCTTAGCTGCCTCTTCTGATTAGTGTCTCACTAGACACAATACACAATGTCAGCCAAGGTTGCAGTCTCGTCTGAGGTCTTCCCAGCTCACTGCTGGCTGGCAAATCTCAGTTCCTTGTTGTTTTAGAACCCGTACCCTCAGTTCCTAGAGGACACCCCGTGCCATGTGACCCCCTTCATAAGCAGTTCACATCATAGCTCTTTGCTTCTTCAAAGCTGGCAGGGGAGCCTCTCCTACTCTGAATAGGTCTCTTTTGGACTCTCTTCCAAAAGGCTCACCTGATTAGGTCAGACTCATCCAGGATAATCTGTCACTCTCTTTTTTGTTGTTGTTTAGTTTTTATTTCATAATCATAAATGTAGCTCTGCAATCCCACTAGACTTGGAGAGGAGTAAGGAAGATACGGGACCCGTAGAACTGCAGCCCGAACATGAAGATTGTAGGATGTTTCAAGCAGATGGAGGTGAAGGAATGCTCCCCTGAGCTATAGAAGGAAGAGTCTGGGGGCGTCTGGGTGGCTCAGTTGGTTAAGTCCGACTTTGGCTCAGGTCATGATCTCACAGTTTGTGGGTTCGAGCCCCGTGTCGGGCTCTGTGCTGACAGCTCAGAGCCTGGAGCCTGCCTCGGATTCTGTTTCTCCCTCTCTCTCTGATCCTCCCCTACTCACGCTGTCTCTCTCTCAAAAATAAATAAAACGTTAAAAAAGAAGAAGAAGAAGAAGAAGGAACGGCCTGGTAGGTAAGCTACCACACGAGTCAAATGATTAGATTTGTCCCCGGTCAGCAACGGTGATCTTCCTGCTGGTCTTGCCGTTCCTGGACCCCAAGTGCGCCCCGGCTTCCGCGATACTCACGCCCTCCTTGTCTTGCCAAAGACCCCCTGCTCACCATCACAGCAGTGCGGGCGATGCAGACGAAAAACCGGGAACCGTTCGTGCTGGGTCCAGGGCACCACTGACGAGATGCCAGGACCCCTGTGCTTCAGGATGAAGTTCTCGTCATTAAATTTCTCCCCAGAGGTGGACCTGCTGCCAGTGCCATTAGAGCGTGTGAAGTCACTGCCTTGGCACATTAATCCCGAATTAATCCTGTGACAGCACGAAACTTTATAACCAAATCCATTCTCTCCAGTGCTCAGAACGCAGAAGTTTTCTGCTGTCTTTGGAACTCTGTCTGCAAACAGCTCGAAGGAGACTGGGCCCAAGGACTTCTGTCCAGGGTGATGTTGACGAACACAGGGGGGTTGACTACGGGCGGGGCCACACAGATGGCTCCAAGATGGAGGCATCTGGAAGGCTTCATCTCTCTTTTTTTGTTATTAACTCAAGGCTGATTGACTAGGGAGCTTAATTACATCTGAAAGAAATCCCTTCAACTGTGTCATAGAAAGTAACCCAATCACGGTAGTGTAGGGGCCAAGGTCAGGTTGTCCCTAAATGTACCACAATGGCATACTGATTATTTTTTTTTTATGTTTTTTATTTATTTCTAGGAGAGAGAGAGAGACAGCGTGAGCAGGGGAGGGTCAGAGAGAGAGGGAGTCACAGACTGAAACAGGCTCCAGGCTCTGAGCTGGCAGTCAGCACAGAGCCCGACGCGGGGCTCGAACCCACGAACCGCGAGATCATGACCCAAGCGAAAGTCGGACGCTCAACCGACTAAGCCACCCAGGCGCCCCTATTTTTAATTAAAGCTATTATTAGGGAAACACAGTGCATAGACCTCAGACCTTCTGCTCTTTCCCCAAATGCAGGAAATAAATCTTTCATATGAAAGATACCCACCCTGTACTAAGAAGTAAAAAATTCTTGTCACCAGAGATGGAAAATTTAAGAGCAGAGAAATTTGCATAAACAGACTTGTTATGTTTTTACTAATCTACCATCTCAGCCCAAATTCCACTTACAATTCCTTACTAACTAAAGTTCCCAAACATCTGTTTTCTTTATCCTGTCAATTACTCAAAAATGTACCATCTCTTTGTCTAAAAAGTATAAACACTGCCTGCCTTGGTCATTTCTTTAGGTCTCAATTTCATTATTTGCACTCCAGGCACATGTAATAACTTCTATTGTTTTCTCCTATTAATCTGTCTCACGTCAACTTAACTCTTAAAACAGCTGGAAGACCTTGAAGGGTAGAGGAAGAATTTTTCCTTCCCCACAGTAGTGAAATTACACCATATCCAGAGGTCTCGCCCATATTCTAGGAGAGAGGATTCTACCAGGTCTGCACACCAGAGAGAAAAGAATCATGGGAGTCCTCACAGAATCCTGCCCATCTCCCCTTCCACTAGTTTACTGTTTTCGAATCAAATAATCTAAATCTCTAAATTTATTTTGGTGGTGAAGAGCCTGAAATTAAGTCCTCCATTAAGAACAACCTCGGGCTGCACGTAGCCCCAGTTCCAGGAAAAGCTTTGGCGGAAGCCACCCTCGGACCCCCCTCGGATCAGCCAATCAAAAGAAATGTGTAACATTCCTGTGGTCTGAGTCAGGGCTGGGGACTGCAGGTAGTTACTCTGTAAAACTAGCCAATCACTCACCACTTGCCTGAACCCCACCTGGGCCCTCCGAGCTCACCTCATAATTGGTCATTTTCAAAGGATTCTCAAAGGTCATGATTGGGTCCCGCCAAAAGTAACGGATCCTCACAGATACTGAATGGTCAAAACTGTAACCATGGGCGCTGTACAATTATGATTGGTGCTTATGTGATGATGCTATACGTACAACGTGTGACTGTAACACCCTGTCCCTGACCCCATAAAAATCCTGCTCGCTATTGTTCTGGGCTTCACCCTGCTGCTGCTGCGCCGGTTGACGGGTGAGCCCCTGCTCGAGCTTGTAATAAAGACCCTTATGTACTTGCATCGGTGTCAGCTCCTTGGAGGTCTCTGGGGACTCGCGATTCGGGCACAACAGTGGCAGTGCTGGAAACACGAGAGCTGGGGGTCTGATTGTACGTTTTCCCGCTGAAAGATGGGAGCATGGCGGGAAGGGAAGAACGACGGCAATCAGGCAGCGGACAGAAAAACGAACCTGTGCTGCTCAGTCAGGGTAGTCGGTTCTCTAGGACAGTGTGGGGAATGGAGAAATGGGAGACACTCCTGGCTTACGTCTGTTAATGCTTTACTCTTCACCTGGGGAGAGGTTTTATAACAGGTATGATTTGTAAAGATTCACTGAGCTATGTAAGTAGGCTGTGTGTGTCTTCACGTGTATTTTACCTCAATGAAAATAAAACTTTCAATGCCTGGACTATGGAAATTCGTTCCGAGCATTCACATGCTTGGAGACTATTGCTGCTGACTAAAGATGCTATGTATCACGTAAATATGTTTTTATCAAAATGACAAAATTCTCGGGGTGCCTGGGTGGCTCATTTGGTTGAGCACCCAACTCTTAGTTTTGGCTCAGGTTGTGACTCACAGTTTCATGAACCCCGTTTCATAACTTCGAGCCCCGTGTCTAGCTCTGCGCTGGCAGCACAAGAACATGCTTGGGACTCTTTCTCTCTCTTTTTGCCCGTCCCCTGCTCTCTCTCTCTCAAAATAAATAAACTTAAAAAAAAAAATTCAGCCTCTCTTTAATGTTACTTTTTCTTGGGGCACCTGGATAGCTCAGTCGGTTAAGTGTCTGGCATTAGCTCATGTCATGATCTCATGGCTCATGCGTTTGAGCCCCGCGTCAAGTCCAGCATCGGGCTCTGTGCTGACGGCTCAGAGCCTGGATCCTGTTTCGGATTCTGTGTCTCCCTCTCTGTCCCTCCCCGACTTGTGCTCTGTCTCTCTCTCTCTCTCTCTCTCTCTCAAATATAAGTAAACATTAAAAAAATTTTTTTTTTCAAAATGTTACTTTTTCTTCAGTGCATTATAACCCATAGCAGGCTATTACAAAAGCCTGAGTGGTAAAATTCAGCCAAGTTGCCAGTAAAATACACTAGATTTCAAAAACCCTTGATCTGAAAAATGGGAATGATAATAATGACATCATGATCCTTACAAAGGATAACAGGAGGAATATACCAGAGCACACAGATCACTGTCTGGTGGCCTGCAATTGCTCATTAATTTTACAGAAATGAATAAAGACCACTCCATGATTTACTAATTAGAGCTCTGGACCCCGATTCTGACAACGAGCTAAAAGTCAAACCATTACCATCTCTAATTGAATGGATGCTTTGAAAATGCTGGGCAGGTCACTGAGAGGATGTGACCACTGGCTGACTTTGAGCTGGACCCTGGCGATGGGAGCTCCTCACTGTCCTTGGACTATGTGTTCTGATCGCCTTCTGCTTCCAGAAGCTGCCCCAGGGACCCAGCTTTGAGATAGTGACGTAGTGTTGAGGCCGTCTAGACACTCTATGTGACTGACGCCGGTGAGGACCTCTATATAAACTTCTAAGAGTTGGAAGGCAGGTGCAGGGATCTGCTTGTCCACAGGCCACTGAAGACAAACCTAGTATGTAAATTCTCTTGCTAACAAACTGCCACCTGCCAACCTGGAGGGGACTGCTTCTCTCTTCAGTGTCTCCCCACCCTCCTCAGAGGACCCAGCTTCATATTATCCTCAGGAAGCTCTGCAGGGGCCAACTAACACCAAAACTCTTGTTTGCTTCTAGATGATCTGTTGTTTCCCTAAAACATGCGTGAGTTCTGCATGCCTGACTGCTAGGCAAACTAAGCACTGGGTTAGCAGTGACAAACCTGTCCCTGGAATTCCTGCCAGCCCAGGGACAATTAAGGTAAAACTATGTGCCAGAGAGCAGAATGCACACGAAACTTGGAACCGCTGAAATCAGTGTGAATAAAGAGGCTGGGACTTGTAATTAAGAGAAAGAACAGCTTTGTGACACCAAGTTCATTAATGGGAAGACTCAATTCATTATTGCAAAGCATTTATTCTTTTTATAAAGTTTGTTTTGAGATGGAGAGAGGGAGAGAGGAGGCAGAGACAGAGAGAGAGAGAGAGAGAGAGAGAACGTGAGCAAGGGAAGCGCAGAGAGAGAGGGAGAGAGAGAATCCCAAGCAGCCTCCGTGCTGTCAGCCTGGAGCCCAACGTGGGGCAACTTAGGAACTTCAAAATCATGACCTGAGCATAAATCAAGAGGTGGACGCTTAACTGATTTATCCACCCAGATTTCCCCATTATTATAAAATATTTAAATCCTAAAAATATTCTTTAAGATAAGCGTTTGGGAGATTTGAATTTTTCCATTGTTACCTCTCACCTTTATCACCCACTTTTGGAAGCTGTGTGATAACACAGTAGGCTGGAGACAAGAGGAAACTGCATGTATTTCTTGAAGAATACCCAATATAAAAATTCAAGAAATGCAGAGTGAGAGGAAGGATAGAAAGTAAACCACTTCTTGGAGTTTTATGATGTTGTAGTCACTATCTATCCCAAAATAACACTTAGAATGTTCAGTGGTGTAAAACATTTCAAAGTTGTAACCGAGATACCTGCTATCACTTTGGCTAGAACTTGAACCCTCTGATTGATCGACTGATTGATTGATTGACTGATGAATTAAAATTAAAGTTAGTTGACATACAGTATCGTCTTGGCTTCAGGAGTAGAACCCAGTGATTCATCACTTATATACAACACCCAGTGTTCATCCCAACAACTGCCCTCCTTAATGCCCATCACCCATTTAGCACATACCCCCCACCCCCTCTCCAGCAACCTTCAGTTTGTTCTCTGTAGTTAAGAGTCTCTTATGGTTTGCCTCCCTCTCTGTTTGTAACTTATTTTTCCTTCCCTTCCCCTACGGTCTTATGCTAAGTTTCTCAAATTCCACATATGAGTGAAATCATTTATCTGTCTTTGACTGACTTATTTCACTTAGATAATACCCTCTAGTTCCATCCATGTTGTTGCAAATGGCAAGATTTCATTCTTCTTCATCACCAAATAGTATTCCTTTGTATGTACATACCACAGCTTCTTTATCCATTTGTCAGTTGATAGACATTTGGGCTCTTTCCATAATTTGGCTATTGTTGATAGCACTGTTATAAACATTGGGGTGCATGTGTCCCTTTGAACCAGCAGTTTTGAATCCTTTGGATAAATACCTAGTAGTGCTATTGCTGGGCCGTAGGGTAGTTCTACTTTAAAATTTTTGAGGAACCTCCATACTGTTTTCCAGTTTGCATTACCACCAGCAGTGCAAAAGAGTTCTCCACTTTCTTCACATCCTCACCAACATCTGTTGTTTCCTGACTTGTTTATTTTAGCCACTCTGACCAGTGTGAGGTGCACCTCATTGTGGTTTTGATTTGTATTTCCCAGATGATGAGCGATGTTGAGCATCTTTTCATGTGTCTGTTGATCATCTGGATGGCTTCTTTTGAAAAGTGTCTATTAATGTCTTCTGCCTATTTCTTCACTGGATTATTTGCTTTTTGGGTGTTAGTTGGGTAAGGTCTTTATAGATTTTGGATACTAACCATTTATCTGATACGTCACTTGCAAGTATCTTCTCCATTCCATTGGTTGCCTTTTATTTCTGTTGATTGTTTCCTTTGCTGTGCACAGGCTTTTTTATCTTGATGAAGTCCCAATAGTTCATTTTTGCTTTTATTTCCTTTGCCTTTGGTGACAGGTCAAGTAAGAAGTTGCTGCAGATTAGGTTTTCTCCTGTAGGATTTTGATGGTTTTCTGTCACATTTAGGGTTTTCATCCATTTTGAATTTATTTTTATGTATGGTGTAAGAAAGTGGTCCAGTTTCATTCTTCCGCATGTTGCTGTCCTGTTTCCCCAACACCATTTGCTGAAGAGACTGTCTTTGGGTCACAAATCAGCCCTCAATAGGTACAAAAAGATTGGAATCACACTATGCATATTTCCAGATTACAACTCTCTGAAATTTCAAATTGACCACAAGAAATAATTTGGAAAGCCCCCAAATACATGGAGGCTAAGGAACATCCTACTTAAGAATGAATGGGTTAATGAGGAAATTAAAGAAGAAATTAAAAAATACATGGAGGCAAATGGAAATGAAAACACACAGTCCAAACCCTGTGGGATGCAGCCAAGGCAGTCCTAAGAGGAAAACACATTGTAATCCAGGCCCATCTCAAGAAGCAAGAAAGATCCCAAATACAGAACCTAACCTCACACTAAAGGAATTAGAAACAGAGCAACAAAGAAGGCCCAAAGCCAGCAGAAAAAGAGAAATAATAAAGATTAGAGCAGAAATAAACAATATAGAATCCAAAAAATTCGTAGAACAGATGAATGAATCTAAGAGCTGTTTGTTTTTTTTTTAAATAAACAAAATTGATAAACCCTTACCCAGACTTCTCAAAAAGAAAAGAGAGGACCCAAATAGATAAAAACATGAATGAAAGAGGAGAGATCACAACCAACACCACAAATATACAAACAATTATTAGAGAACACTATGAAAAATCATATGCCAACAAACTGGACACTCTGGAAGAAACAGACAAATTCCTAGACACCCACACACTACCAAGACTCAAACAGGAAGAAATAGAAAATTTGAACAGACCCATAACCAGTGAAGATATTGAATCAGTTATCAAAAATCTCCCAACAGATAAGAGTCCTGGACCAGACGGCTTCCCTGGGGAATTCTACCAGACACTTAAAACAAAGCTAATACCTATCCTTCTCAAGAGGTTCCAAAAAAATAGAAATGGAAGGAAAGCTTCCAGACTCATTCTATGAAGCCAGCATTACCTTGATTCCCAAACCAGACAGAGACCCCCCTAAAAAGGAGAGTTACAGGACAATATCCCTGATGAACCTGGATGGAAAATTCTCAAGAAGATATGGCAAATCGAATTCAACAGTACATTAAAAGAATTATTCACCATGATCAAGTGGAATTCATTCCTGGGCTGCAGGGCTGGGTCAGTATTCCCAAATCAATCAATGTGACACACTATGTTAATAGAAGAAAGGATAAGACAATGTGACCTTGTCAATAGATGCAGAAAAAGCATTTGACAAAATACAGCATCCTTTCTTTTTTTAAAAAAAATTTTTTTTAATGTTTATTTTTGAGAGAGAGAGACAGACAGAGTGTGAGCAGGGGAAGTGCAGGGAGAGAGCGAGACACAGGATCTAAGGCAGGCTCCAGGCTGTAAGCTGTCAGCCTAGGACCCAACACAGCGCTCACACTCACAAACCACAAGATCAGGACCTGATCTGAAGTTGGACACTTAACCAACTGAGCCTCCCAGGCACCCCCAGCATCCTTTCTTAATAATAACCCTCAAGAAAGCCAAAACAGAAGGAACATACCTTAATATCATAAAAGCTATATATGAAAGGCCTACAGTGAATACATTCCTCAATGGGGAAAAACTGAGACTTTCCAGATCAGGAACACGACAGGGATGTCCACTCTCACCACTGTTGTTTAACATAGTGCTAGAAGTTCAAGCCTCAGCAATCAGACAACAAAATGAAATAAAAGGCATCAGAATTGGCAAAGAAGTCAAACTTTCACTTTTCACAAATGACATGATGCTCTACATGGAATACCTGAAATACCCCACCCAAAACTGCTAGAACTGATCCATGAATTCGGCAACATCGCAGGATATAAAATCAATGTACAGGGGTGCCTGGGTGGCTGAGTCGGTTGAGAGTCCAACTTCGGCTCAGGTCATGATCTCACGGTTTGTGGGTTCGAGCCCTACGTCGGGCTCTGTGCTGACAGCTCGGAGCCTGGAGTTTGTTTCAGATTCTGTCTCCCTCTCTCTCTGCCCTTCCTCCACTCTTGCTCTTCTCTCTCTGTCTCAAAAATAAATTATTAAAAAAAATCAATGTACAGAAACTGGTTGCATTTCTATACACCAATAATGAAGCACCAGAAAAAGATATCAAGGAATCGATCCCATTAACAACTACACCAAGAGGCATAAAATACCTAGGAAAAACCTAACCAAAGAGGTAAAAGATTTGTGCACTGAAAACTATAGAAAGCTTATGAAAGACACTGAAGAAGACACAAAGAAATGGAAAAACTTTTCATGTGATGGATTGGAAGAACAAATATTGTTAAAATGTCTGTACTATGCAAAGCAATCTACACATCCAGTGCAATCCCAATCACAAAGCACCGAGAATAGCCAAAGTAATGTAGAACAAGAAAACCAAAGCTGGAGGCATCACAATCCCGGACTTTAACCTCTATTACATAATTATGAAGACAGTACGGTACTGACACAAAAACAGACACATAGATCAATGGAACAGAACAGAGAAACCAAAAATGGACCCACAAACACATGGCCAAATAATCACTGACAAAGCAGGAAAAAGTAGCCAATGGAAAAAAGAACCCTATGTTTAAAAGCCAGACAGAGTAACCTCTGAGGAGATTAACTCCCTGCTTTCCACCCGAACAGTATCTCCTCACGTACATCCCAGCAAAGACAGGGACACGTTTTAGAAAAACCAGTGTCACAGCAGATGGTACAGGACAACTTCTCGGTGGAGGTGGATGGCTTCCGTGTGGGGAGGGGACAAGTGAGAGGTAGCATGACGCATGCGGTCAACCAGAAGGGTGTGCCACATGGCGTGGCCATTCTCGCCTTGTATCATTGGGATCAGCGCAATCAGGGAGAGGGTTTGCCCCTATTACCAACAAGGGGAGACCGTGGGTCCAGAGGGTGGCAAGAGTTATCTGCAGGGTGCAAGACCTATTTTAAAATGACAATAACGAGGAAATCTAGGGTAGAGGTGACAGAATTTGTGGATGACTTAGAATAAGGATTTAAAATAAACACAATAAAAAGTCATGAAGTCATCAAGTCACATCCTTAAAGTCGGAAAGGAAGAAAATGTAAACCTGACACTAGAATAAACAGTTACGACGAGGAAACAGTCAGAGACACTAGACACGGATAAGAAATGAATGAATTTTTTGAAAACTCAGTAGACTATCAGATAAGACAGTGGGCAGTATACCCAAAGATCAAATTAGTGAACTGGAACATTAAGTCAAAGACCCTTCTTAGCAAGCGTTACAGAGGTATCAAAAGGTAGAAACTAAAATAACTTTACAAAACACAACAACAAACGAGGCCTGGAAGGACAGAAAAAAAATAAATGGAGAGAGAACCTTTACAGAAACAGTGCTCCTGTCCTCGGGTCTATGGGAGCTGGTGGCCCTGGACCTACAGGCAGCCTCGCTCCTCGCCCAGAGTGACCTTGGGACCTGGGCGGTGCGCAGCGCCAGGTGTCCGGGCTCTCCAGGGCTTCGCATCCGAGGCCCTCCCCCTCCAAGACTTTGAGTCGGTCCAGAGGGCCAAGAGTCACAGGGACATTTCAGTTGACCCAGAAGGAAATACAAACCCAAGGACAGTCGTGACATGTGTCCACAGGAGTAAATGAGGCCAGCACAGAGTCGTCGGTCTCAGGAGTCCGCGTGTGCAGGCCAGGGGGTGGACCGGGGCCCCGTCGTTCTCTCTGGAACTGGCCTGTTAGTGACCTTTAGGAAGAACGGGACCAGACAAGCAGAAATAGAGGGTGAGGTTATCAAACCAGATGGCGCCCTCGGGAGACAGAAGACAGGAAACCTGATGAAGATGAAGAAGTTAGGGTTGACAGCAAGATCAGCCATCTTCTGGGCCCTGTCGTTAATTATAGAAAAATGTTCAGAAAAACACTGATTAAAAAAACTTCATCAGAAACTTAAGTGGGTTGATGAACCGTCTTTTCAAGGAGCTGACATTTCAAACGCCTCTCTCTCAATCCTAACAAAAAGCCAAACCTTGTAAAGCTAAGGACATGCACGAGAGGGAGACGAGTGCAGCATTCATCGCCTGCACTGCCTTTCCAGAGGAGGGAGTTGGTGAGAAACTCAGCGAGTGGGGAGGCCACGCTACACAGAATTTCAAGACAGCTACTTGCACCGAAGCGTTAAGTCTCTGAAGGACTCTGCTTAGTTATAGCAGAATATAGAGATTTCAAAGGCATAGAGCAGATGGAGTGATAATGACCTGTGCTCGGGGTACGACCTGGTTTTGGGGGACCCAATATGGCCATCAGTACCTTGATGGGAATGCTTCCTCATGGCACCGAACTGGGCCCTCGGGTCCCCTACATAATAGATATTGACAAGCGGCCGAGGGGTGACCCAGGCAGGGTCAGGCTGGGGCTGGGACTGGAGTACAGGGAGGCTGGGTCTCTGAGGAGGGGCAGAGAGCTTTAAAGGGGCACAGACATCTAATGACACCTAATCCCACAGAGGAAGTGATCTCATCAGCGTGGTAAATCTCCACCCCTGAGCATGCTTTTTTCAGTATTATGATGAGGGGGAATGTGGGGGAAAAGTTAGCGTTGAGGTCCATCTTGGGGTACGCTGGTTTGGTCCCACCTTTACCAGTCTTCACAATCAAGACACTCCTGTCAGTGAGCATCCTGCCTCTATATTCCTGCAAGATCCGCTACTCAATGGCAGAGGTTTGGCTTTTCCTTTGCGTGAAGGCAGCCAAGGAACACTGGGTTTTGTGGCTGGGGTGAGGGGACCCAAGTCCAGCCTCACTCTGTCTCATTTGTGAGGAAGCCAGTTTTGGGGGGACTTGTTAAAGAAAATGTCAAGCAATTCCCTCCGTGAAAGTAAACCATAGAAAATTAAGATGAATGCCCCTCACATCATTTGTCATACCAGAAAGTATATTATGAAATTTAGAATAGAGTCCAAATATATTCTTGGGGAGCCTGGGTGGCTCAGTCGGTTGGGCATCCGACTTTGGCTCAAGTCATGATCTCACAGTTTGTGGGTTCGGACCCCGCGTCGGGCTCTATGCTGACAGCTCGGAGCCTGGGGCCTGCTTAGGATTCTGTGTCTCCCCATCTCTCTGACCTGCCCCTGCTCATGCTGCCTCTCTCTCTCTCTCTCAGAAATAAAACACTGAAAATATTTTAGAATAGAGTTCAAATATATTCTTTAGATAAAAATACCAGTCAAAACTAGAGTACTGTCCTAATGCAAACTTTATTGGGTTAAGTGAGTCACAGATTCATCTACAGATAGAACCCATGTGGTAGGGGTTCTTATACAACAGATGGGAAGAAGGATGAAAAATTTAGTAACATGAGCCTACGTTAAGAGGCGACCATAAGGCCCCCAAATGTATATTAGTTGTCATTTAAACATAGTTACACTGATCAAATAGCCAAGAAGATTGTGGCTCATCCTTCTGACTCTGAAAGTGTGCAGAGAAAAAATTTCCCTTTGACTCTTATTTACTCGGTACCACCACTGCTTCCTTTTCCTATCTAACAAATGACACTAGGCTAGTGCTTCAGTAATATTTCCAAAGACAATGGAATTGAGTGACAGCTATAAAGGTTGTGGTGGTGCTGCCATTAAACAGAGGAGAGCTGTCCCTGGTTACCACCTGAAAAAGTCCAAAAGGAGCTCTTTTTGGTGAGAGACAGGAAGAGCATAGAAGAAAATCTCAGCTGAGAACAGTTAGGAAAGTGACAGAGATAGTGACAGGCAGCATGTCCCAGTTGGAGTGAGCTGTTTGTTAAGGACAGAAACTCTGGTCTTTGATAACCCAGGGGCTAACATCAATCTGACGCTGGACGCTGAGTAATTATTAAATAGAAAGTTGATGAATAAGCATTGTTTTCCTTTGTTGGGAAATTTTATATTCATTGTCCTAAGTTGTCTTCTGTACCTGTATCTTCATGGTGTGCTTTCTGTTTTCCAAGGAACTTGAATTTAATTATGAATATAATCATGTTTGCCCAACATAGCTAAACATCCTATTACATACGATTTACATGGCCTGGATAAGGGCAGTAGACATCTCCATAAAATGACTAGAGTATGAATTACATGTGGGTTCCCTACTGTGTAAAATGATACTCCTTTTAGCAATGTTTACACAATGACCTTCGTTTGGAGTCTGAGAAGTAAATGAATGACTCATTATCCTTAGGAAAGTTGGGTGGAGGAAAAGGAAAGTATACTACAGTACGGAAATGAAGAGAGAACAGAAGTTTGAGGTCTGGACGGCAGATGGCTCTGTGGAGGGTGTGACTCCAAGACCATTGTGTTGAGTTCAAAAATTAACAAACTCATCTATTCAGTTGATTTCAAGGTGAGGGGATGCGATCTCAATTGGGTATCAAGGAACTGCATCTTTGGGAAATTTTTAGGTTCAGGTTGAACAACTCTTTTCCACATGAAGCATTTACATTTTGATTTGAAGTCTTACTACAGTCCTGGGTCAGGGGACCCATCTGTAAATAAGGTGCTATTTCTTGCAGAGAACGTGTTTTCATGGAAGAATGCTAAGTCCACCCATGGCTCCCGGTTTGAGTTTGAGGGCAGTTAGAAATTATTACCAGTTGTAGACAGGTGTTAGAGAAAGCAGTGAAATTTTTTTAAACTTTTAAGATAAAAAGCAAGCAGTTGGATTGTCACAAAAATCCCACTATTCCAACATTAAGGAAGTAGGAGATGGAGGAATGCCTAGCAACCCCAGAATTATTTTAAAAGACCCAGTAAATCCAAGTCAAAATGCAAACGGAGCGCTAGTGTAAATCCATTCTCTTTCACAAAGGATTGATTTCTCTTCTCACATATTCAAGAAAATCATTATTTCTACTTGTCTTTGTAAAAGAATTTCGTGTTGAGTAAACAATAAAAACAAACACATATTCTATAAATAATTATAGAATAATGGGAAGGATGAACCTAATGAGGAGAACTGTTTTTAATTCTGAAGGTATCAAATTCAGTGCAGCAAAATAAAATTGAAAATGTGTATTAGTTCCACGGATACATGTTTACATGGATTTAAAATGTGGTTAAAAAATTAAAAAAATAAAATGTGGTTTAGATATATTAGCTAGTGGGCCACTGTGAAAACTCTGACTTCAACCATGTTCTTGGTTAAGTTAATAAACGCATTTAATACTAATGTCTCGATGCCCCTGAGACATTAATGTTAAGAAATCTACCTCGGATGAGTGGGATTTCTGGTAGCAGAAAACACATTGTGGCCTAGGGGCCCCTCAGTAACGATAATCTTCAACTTTCAAAAAGGATAGAAGTGAGAAGAGGAAAACTACAAAACAAGAATTTTTCTCACCTAACTTAATTCAAAGTTAGATGGAAATGAGGTAAACGACTTAAAGTAGTTTAGCAAAGGAAAGCAAAGGAAAAATAAAATGTCCAAATTTCCTACAGGTGACCAGCCTTAGCGCCAAGTGGCATCATGGCGACTGAAACTACCAGCGACCACGCGCGCAAACAGCTCCTCCAACTCTTTCATTTATGCAGGTGACTGGTGGGGAATTAAATCTCAGGGAACAAATTATTCGTAAACAGAATGAAGATAACCGAATTCTATTTCTTCTTACCTGAAAATATGGAGAAAGCCTGGACGTAGGCGGCTCGTTGGTCTAGGGGTATGATTCTCGCTTCGGGTGCGAGAGGTCCCGGGTTCAAATCCCGGACGAGCCCGCTTCCTTTTCAGCCACCTGGATTTGGAGAATCAAGGAAAAAAAGTATTTTCCCAAATACTCTTGCCAAAAAGACTTGAGTTTTCACCGNCCGCTCCCCTCCGCGCGCGCGCAGTCGAAAAGTTTTACTTACGTTGTTGCCTGGCAACGGGATGAGCGTCCAACGACTCGCCGCATCGCTGCTCCCAGTGCGCTGAGCAAAGAGGCGCTAAGGCCGCTCCCGCTCCGGTCCGCTGCTGGCGCGAGACTCCTGCTGCGCTTTTCCTGCGTTGCCCCGGTTGTTCATTCGTGTTAATTCGTTCCGCGAATGAATATTCAGTGAATACTGCAGGTCAACCTGTGCTGGATGCTGGGGGCGCAGCGGTGGACAAGGAATAAACTAGGTGTTGTTTCTACGGCATTTAATATCGCAAGTAACTAAGTATTGACCGTGTTCATGCGTCCTAGGACGAAGTACAGAATTCCCACAGAAGCATGGAGAACCAGGGCCGGCCTGTTCGTTCCAGGGAATATTGCCCGCCAGGGTTTGTCCGCCAGGAAAGAGAAAGCAGGAGGAGTCCCCCCACCCCCCCCCATGTCCAAAACTTACCAGTACTTTCGCCTCTGCCCCAGGAAATGCGCTCACTTCTGAATTGTTGAAACGCTCAGATACATTGATGGATATAAATTTAAAAGACGAGACGAAAAAAAATGGAGAGGAAGGTATTAATCCACTTACTTTGCTCATACTAGCTGAATTAAGATGAATTAATAACGGTGTTACTTTGTGACCAAAACTGAAAGTGGACACACACACACACACACACACACACACACACACACCACTGCAATTTCTTTCAAGACTCAACTGGCTCTGTTCAACGCAGTATTATGAAAGACGGTCTTTTTTACCTTTCCTGGTTCTGATCAATTTGAAGGTCAATAAGCGTGAAGACGGAGGTCATTATTCAGAGGTGGTGTGTAACATATTCTCTTTTATACATGAAACATGAATTTAAAATTTATTTGTAGTTTAATATAACTTAAAATTTGAAGTAGATGGTGTCATTCATTAAGTTTGAAACTCAAAAAGAATTTCCTCCAAACTTTGCCCTTCAAGAATGTTCTTAGGGTTCAGGAAGTCAGTTTTTATGCCATCTAAGCCAGAGATTGAATAATCCTCTTTCAAGAGATTTTATTATCCCAAGAAGGATGAGCTAAAGATACTATCTGGTACTAAACTGCACGGGCAGATCATTTTACAGTGAAGTCTACAGTCAGTAAATTGTACTCATAATCTGTGTCCATTTATTTTTAGGGCCTAATTATAATTATACCCAGCAACTAAAGATCATATGGTGTCTAACGTTAAGTGTCTAACATGAGAACAATAAAAGTGAACTTAGAAAAAATAGAAACTAATATTATGGAGAGGGAAGAAAACTTCTCAGGAAAGTTATTACAGAGAGAAAGAATGCTGTCCAAAACAGTAGTTCAACTACAAAAGCCTCTTGAAATTGTGAGAGTAGAAATAAAAAAACTGAATGGAATAACTGGAATAATTATCTTCCAGAAGGTGGAGTGAAATATATGAAGGGAAATGCCAGCAGTCATGTTCCCTAGTGGATACCCAGATTAGTTGAACCTTCCGCCTATACAAAAACCTGCACGTGATGCTTATAGCAGCTTTATTCTAATTGTGGAAACTTGTAAGCAATCAAAATGTCCTTCGATAAATGAATAAACAAGCTGTGGTACATCCATACAATAGAATATTATTTAGTGATAAAAAATAATAAGCTATCAAGACACGAAAAAACATGTTAGAAGCTTAAAAGCATATTGAGAAGTGAAAGAAGCCAACTTGAAAAGGATGGGGAGAGATGTAGGGATGAAGATGTGCAGCACAGGGCAATGAAACTGTTCTGTACGACACAGCAGTGATGGGCGCGTGTCATTATACGTTTGTCAAACCCACAGAATGTGCGACATAGAGTGAAACTTCATGTAAATTATGGATTTTAGTTACATTGGTTCATCGATTATAACAAATGTACCACAATGACACAAGATGTAAATAACTGGAGAAGCCAAAGGCAAGGGGAGAGGGATGTAGGAACTCTGTACTTTCCTACAATTTTTCTGTCCACCTAAAACTGCCTTTTAAAAAAGTAAATCTACNATAAACTATTTATAAAAAAAATAAATAAATTCCAAGGTAAAAGAGGTTACGGGGGGAAAAAGAAAGAGAGAGAGAAATGAATGAATGAATGAATGAAATGAATGAATTAGGGAACACATAAGTGAGAAAATCAACAACAAAAAAGTCAAGCTAATTTCCCAAACTGAAATACATGATTTTCCAAAATTAATGATGTAAAAGAGCTCTCAGAACAATGAATGAAACACATGAAGGCATATTTTTCAGACATTTAGGAACATTGGGGACAGAGAAATACGCCTGAAAGAAAGAAAACCTAATTACAAATGAAGTATCAGTAATTAGAATGACTTCTTAATTCTCAAAAGCATTAGTGGAAGCTAGAAGAAAATGGGGCACGCTTTCAAAATCCTGGAAGAAAATATTCCCCAACCTAACATTCCATACCCAACTGACAGTCAATCAAATGTTAGAGAAACATGAAAGATATTCCCCAATGCCCCAAAATGAAAAAATCTTATTTCCAATGAACTCTTTTTCAGGAAGCTACTCTACAATGTCCTGCAGCAAAAGAACAAGGCAAGTTAAGATAGAAAAAGTCTTAGAAAATGGGGTATCCAACCCCCAGGGCAAGGGAAGAAAATGTACAGGATCATGATGAAAACTACATAGCAACTATAGAAACCATCCAATTTCCTTTTTTTTTTTTTTAAGCAAAACTTCTATGGTTATTTGCGGTACTTTTAGGGGGAGGGGAAACTAATTCTAAGTAATGTTTAGGAAACACAATGGCATAAGAGAACAGCGAATAATATTTACCAGTCAGAGTATACAAGCAGTGAATACCAATTCAACAAGATTATGATATAACTATAATTGGAAAAAACATCAATAGGAAGTGTGTCTGTATATTGTGGTGTTTAAGGTGGGGAAAGAAGATGAACCTTTTTGTATAATGGGTAATCAATAGAAAACACTAAACTCAAAAAATCAGTAAGTAGAAATAAAAGCATACGTATTAGTTAGAATACAATTTTGTCTTTGTAACAAAGACCTCAACCTACTGCAGCTTAAAGGAAGTGGACGTTACTAATCTCACACACAACTGTCTGAAGGCACAATCCGAGGGTGACGCTTTGGCTCCACAGTGTTGGTTCCAGAATTCTACCTCATGGCTCCCTCTTTCCTACAGTGTTGCTTTGTATTTCATGACTCCTTCATTCCTGTGGTGGTGCCGTTGCCAGCAAGCAGACAGCAGGAAGAGAGAAGTGGATGGTGTTTCTTTCCTCTTCTGGGCATAACCTTCAAGTTTCGTGTACATTTACTCTCCAACGCCCTGGTGTTGACACTAGTCACATGACCACCCTTAGCGTCAAGGAAAGTTGTGCATTGTGGTCTTCTCATGGGTGGCTCTGAGCCCTGCTAAATGTCCAACTAGCCATCTCTGCCATAGTATCAGATTTGGCGATATGCTGGGAAAAAACAAAGACAAACAAAAAGCCAAATGGCTGAAAATCTTTGCCTCTCCCAAGGGGGCATAAGAGGAAGGAGACCACTTTTTACGAACACATATTTTTGAAGTTCTTAAGATTTTAAAATGTGTGGTTAATTTTGATGAAAAAAATGTTAATTTAAAACATAAGCTTTAGCTGAGAACAAAAGTATGGATAAAAATTCCACGTAGGTTCTAATGAGTAAGGGCAAGAATACTCCATGAGGGCAACGGTCTTGTTGGAAAGAGGGCAAATAGATCCTTCTTGATACCAATCAGCAATTGGACTGAGTGTAGAAAACAAGACAGAGGGAAGTGGGTGAAGTTGAGCATGAAGATCCAAGCAGGTCAGTGCTGCAAACACTAAAACCGAAGGGTTTTTTCCAAGTAAGAAGAGAGAATGGTTCTTTGCCACAAGCAGAGTGGTCTTCACTCAAGAAGATATTAGTGTAACCCAAGGTGAAGGGTCCTCACACTAAGAGTGTAAGAATCAGCGGGGGTCCATTCCTGCAAGATTGCCCCCACCTCCCTGCTGTTCATTCATCCTATGATTGACTTGCTTGGGCTTCAGGAAAAAGTATCTTCCTGACCACCTCCCTTCTCAGATTTAAGGATTCTCCCTCATCAGTTCTGCTCATGCTTCAGACTCCAGCCACAGCGGTTTCTCAACACTTGTCTACACACTGTCAGCCTCCTGGCCTTTGCTCAGGCCCTTTCCTCAGTGCAGGACACCCTCCCTCTGGGCCAGCTCTAGAAAACTTCGTCTGCGAGACTCACCTCTAATACAGCCTTCTTTCCTCAGGCATTCATGATTCATTCTGATTAGTCATACCTAACCCCTACCCATGCTCACTGATGTGCATTTTATTCATTCTGTGAAACAAATTTTAAAAAGCANGGAGCCTGGCCGCCCGCGGTGGGGGGGGGGCGGGGCGCAGGCCCGGGCCGGGTGCTTCCGTCACCGCTCGACCCCCGTCCCGACTCCGGGGACTCCTGGGCCTGCTTCTTCCCCTTCGCGACTTTCCCACCCCAGTCGTTGTCCGTTGGTGTGGAGGCCAGTCTGCTGGTCCCCGGGCGTCCCCGGCCGCCCCCTAGATTCCCCGCATGGGGACAGCCGGGGCTCCCGAGTGTCAACTCTGAAATAAAGTACTTAAGAGTTCTTGGTGTGTCGCGACGAGGTGGCCGAGTGGTTAAGGCGATGGACTGCTAATCCATTGTGCTCTGCACGCGTGGGTTCGAATCCCACCCTCGTCGGTAGAGGTATTTTAGTAAGGGAAGAAGTTAACTAAAATACCATGAGCTCCCCTTCCTCCTGGGTCGCAGCAAGGCACGCGCGTATTTTCCCCTTTATGGTGGGGGAAGATTTATGGTCCCTTGGCTGTCGGTTGTCAGCATTATCTATGTGGGTACTTGATGCGATTAATAAAGTGCCTGCGGAAGACTTTCTGGTCCCTGCGAAAGGAGGAGGTGGGAAGGAGGAGAGAGAAGCAAAACACAGATGAAGATGAAAAATATCTGCTCCCTAGAAATCACAAAGATAAGGCCCTTTATTAACACTTGGAGACTATACTGCTTTACTGCTTATAGTTAGATCTACGATTCACCTGGAACTAATATCAATTTATAATGGGAGGAAAAATTACTTGGAATATTTATTTATTGATCTATCATCGATCTGTAGATAAATATATTCATTTTGGTTTTTAAATTATCAAACAGCATTGGTCCAAAAGACCATCTTTTCCTCCTCTGCTTCACAAAATCACCTTTACGGTGGACATCAGAGGTCCCTATCTGTGTGGTTCTTTTCAGGTATCTACTCTCTTCAGTTGTCTGTTTTCCAATACCCCACTGACTTATTTCTATAGCTTTGTAACCAGTCTTGACCCCTTATTCCTAGTCCAGATTTGCCTGTTCTAAATTGCCTTTTTGTTGTTCCACATACATTTTAGAATCATTTTGTAAATGTCTGTCAAAAAAGGGGGAAGGCTGATATAATTTTGGATAATAATATTTGAATCTATAGATCAATGTGAATATAACAGACATCTTTAAAATATTGAATCTTACAGTACACATGCCCTTCAATTATGTATATCTTCTCAAATTTATCTCAATAGTGTCTTATATGACTTGTCTATGTAGAAATACAGCCCATATTTAACTAGATACATTTTAGATATTCGTATTTAAATATCTAAATCATGCTGTAAAATATGGTATTTGTAGATGTTATTATATATGCTATTATTTTTGAATTTTATTGTTTATTAGTACCTTTAAATCCAATTTATTTGTATACACCAGACATAGAAAACCTGATAGTAGTTCACCATGCAGATGCCGAGTTGAAGAGAAGACCTAACTGACACCTAGTCGTGCTGTGGGAGATGCCGTATTAGGAAGAGCCAACCCCACATCAGGAGATACGGGATATGCACTTGTGTACAGGTCATCAGACCCCAGGGAACGCGCAGTCTGCACTGGGTACGCTCTCCGTACCCACAGGGCATGGAGGCCCATAACCCAAACTCTTTACCAAGCCTCAGCACACAATTTTAGGGAAAGAAATAGTGGGATGGGGGAGGTTGACACTGAGATAGGACATTTGTATCGGGGAGAGAAAATATTCTATTGAAAGGCACTCTTGGGGCGNGGGGGCAGCCTGTACTTTGCCCTTAGCTCATCCCACGCTCCCTCACCAATTTTGTGTCCACCTCTTCATTCTTTGAAGCGGCGAGACAATGAATCTCAGGTACTGAGGTAAAAAATTCTACAACAACATCATTTCCATATGTGAATTAGAATTCTTGTCCTTTATTTGTGGGATTTTCATATTTAATTTTAAAAGGTGCATTACAGGGGCACCTGGGTGGCTCAGTCAGTTAAGTGCCCACCTTCAGCTCAGGTCATGATCTCACAGTTCATGAGTTCGAGTCCTGCCTCAAGCTATGTGCTCTGTGCTGGCAGCTCAGAGCCTGCTTCAGATTCTGTCTCCCGCTCTCTCTGCCCCTCCCCTGCTTATGCTCTGTCTCTCTCTCTTAAAAAAAAAAAAAAAAGGTAATAAAAAATTAAAAAGGTATATTACAGACTATGATGTATTTAATATGACTGAAAAATTACTGTTTTCTTTATTTTAAAAAGCAGCTTTATTAAAGTGTACCCAGCATGTGATAAACTGCATATATTTACAGCGTACATTTAATGAGCTTTGATGTACGTACCCACATGAAACCATTACCCCGATCCAGAGAGTGAACTTCCGCCTCACCCCTACAGTGTCCTTGACCCCTTCTACAATACTTTTCTCCTGCCCCCTCTGACTCTGGCTCCAAGGGACCTGATCTGCATTTTTCACTACAGATTAGTTAGCATTTTCTAAAGTTCCGTATAACTAGAACTCGGCATGGCCTCTTTAGTAACGCGGCATAATTACTGTGCGGTTCATCTGCGCCGTGTGCGCGGGGCAGGCCTCAAAGCCCGCGTCCTGGCGTCCGCACCGTCGCCTCCGCCGCCGCGAGCGCGGGCGGCACCTACGGCCCGCTTCCCGGCCCGGGGGAGGGGAGCCGCCCCGCGCATGCGCTGCCTGGGAGCGCGTCCGCCCGCCCACTTCCTCCGGGGAACGTCCTTGCCGCCTTCAGGACGTAAACGATCACGCAGGGGAAGCTCGCCTGGCGAGGAGCTTCAGACACCGCTAGGAACCGAAGGAAACTTCCAGCCAGCGCCCGCCAGCCGGAAGCCTGGGCCCTGAGGCCGCGCGGCTGCGAGGAAGTGAGTTCTGCCCGCGGCGGGCGCGAGCGTGGGAGCGGGTTCTCTCCGCGCGACTGAAGGGCGGCAGACGCCACCCCGGAGTTCGTCTCTGTGGCGCGAGGATTCTTTTGAGCCGTTTCTTTCTCAGGGGAAAAAAAGTACACAGGAAAAACTCTAAAGACAGTAGAAGTTACTCTTTTATAAAGGAACTTTACATTAAAGACAGTAGAAATTACTCTTCTATAAAGGAACTTTACATTTCTAAGAGATGTCTCCATTGTAAGGCTGTCTCCCTCTCTGTACCAGGAAGAGAGACCCAGCAATGAAGGAGGTGCTGACTTAACTCTGCAGAACAATCTTACCCGTTTACAGGTTTTCGCATAACCTCACCTCCCTGGCCTTCCTCACCTCCAACAAGCGTTCTTTTGTCTTTAGCAAAGAGGAGGAGCAAGGGGAGCTCCTTGCCAAACCCTGAGTTTATTCTCTATCTTTAAGAGTCTCTTGGGGTCCCTGGGTGGCTCAGTCGGTTAAGCGTCCGACTTTGGTTTAGGTCATGACCTCATGGTTGGTGGGTTCGAGCCCTGCGTTAGGCTGTGTGCTGACAGCTAGCTTAAAGCCTGGAGCCTGTTTCAGATTCTGTATCTCCCTCTCTCTCTGACCCTCCCCTGCTCATTCTCTCTCTCTTTCTCAGAAATAAGTAAATAAATAATTTTTTTAAAAAAGAGTATCTTATGGTTTGTTTCCGTCTCTCTTTTCTCTTTTCTTCCCACTCCCCCCCCACCATATGTTCTTCTGTTTTGTTTCTTAAACTCCACATGAGTGAAATCATTTGGTATTTGTTTTCCTCTGATTGACGTATTTCACTTATTAGCTATTCATCTATTCATGAACATTTAGACAGTTTCCAGATTTGGGCTAATACAAATAGGGCTGCTGTGAACATTCGTGTACAAATCTTTGTATGGTGAAGGGTGGTAGAATATCCCATTGCAGAATATGCCACGTTGGCATATTGATTATTTTGAGTAAAGTTACTTGAGAAACAGCTGGTATAAGAACACTCTTGATGGGGGAGCACAGCTGAGGGCAAAGTACATACTGGCACCCCCTCCCCGACCAGATGAACTATTCCTCGGACACTCTTGGCCGCCCAAGAACAAAGGAAAAGGGGTTTAAGTGCCTGCTGTGGTGATGGGAGAAACTAAGGCAAAAAAAAAATTAAATTCCCTACTGCCTGCAGCCACTGACAAGTCCTTGAAACGGGCAGAGTGACCTCCCTCTAGGAGCTCAGCTGCCTCGATGATGACACTTTGCTGGGGGCAAAGGAGAACCTCAGCTTAACATTATCCCACCCTTGAGGACCCTGTAAGTCTACTTTCCTTTATCTCAACTGCCCCAGGATCCATGCTGGTTATGCTCCTCCAAGCCTGTGGCCGCTGATATGCATCTAAACAGTCTCATGACTGAGGTTTTATTAAATGATAATAAATGGCGTTTCCCTAGCAACACCAGCCCCCCAAGGTCCTGGAAACCTTGCTTCCAAAATTCCTTAGAGACTTACTCCATCCCTGACCCTCTCCCCATCTGCGGGTATATAGTAAGTTACCTGTCACAAGCCCAGTACAGCTCTTCCTGCCCATGGGTCCTGTCCCAGTGCTTTAGTAAAATCACCTTTTTGCACCAAATACATTCTCAAGAATTCTTTCTTGGCCTTCGGCTCTGGACCCCACAAATCCCCCACCACCCCAAACTTTCATCACTCTGACCGTCCTTTTCCCCCCAGAAAGCAGGAACTAAATCTCCCATGTGAGAGGGAAGGGCAGCAGACCCAGAGATGGGACTACAGGGTCAAGGAAGCTGTATGGACATCTTGTTACTTCACGAATTTCCTGCCCTGAGCCCAAACTGTCTTGTCAGTGCTTCACAAATGTACTGTTTCTTTGTCTACAAGTATTAAAGCTGCCTGCTTTCCTCATGTGTTTGTCTCACGTTTTTATGGGGTTCCCGCACGTATGAAACTAGATTTGTTTTTCTCCTTTTATTCTGTTTTATGTCAATTTAATCATCAGACCAGCCAAAGAAGCTAGAAAGAAGGAAGGGAAAATCTTTCCGTGCCTACAATGATCATATTGCTTCTCCATAACGATGATGATTTTCTCATGTCGCATGTCTCAGTCATATTCTAAGAGCATGCAAAATCAGTTCAGTTACAGAAAATAGCTCATAACCTAGAATCCCCTGCTCTCCTGGTTCCATTGTGAGGCCATCTGTTACTGGGTCACTTGTAGAGTTATATGGCACCAAGACACCCTGAATAAAATAGTAAAGGAGAAGGAAAGAAACACCAGAGATTAGGCTAAATAGCCAAATATACGTGCAAAATATCACAGGAGGAAACACAGACGGGACAATTTTTTTCAACTCAGTTATCTAAAAACCATTTCACCAAGGGACCAATTCTTCTATTTTTTATTTTTTTAATGTCTTTTATTTATTTCTCAGAGAGAGAGAGAGACCGCATGAGCAAGGGAGGGTCAGAGAGAGAGACACAGAATCTGAAACAGGCCTCAGGCTCTGAGCTGGCCGTCAGCACAGAGCCCGACGCGGGGCTCAAACCCACAAGCCGTGAGATCATGACCTGAGCCGAAGTCAGATGCTCAACCAACTGAGCCACCCAGGCACCCCACCAACGGACCAATTCTTAAGAATTATTGAAACTTTATTTATGTATTTATGAATTTTGTAGTAACTTACGTCAGTGTGGTTTAATTTGTATCTGAAGATTTCTGAGACTAAGTTGACGGGCTTTCATTGTGGTTTTTTTTTATGACAGCTTTTGAAAGAACACTCAAACGGTCTCCCACCCTGCTGCCTGCCCCTCCCTCCTACAAACAGGGAAGAAGGAAAGAAGGAAAACAAAAACTTATACAAGATTGAGAAAAAGAGGAATCCGAAAGCCCAGCTCCCTCACGACTTCCCACATGTCTCTCTCTCTCTCTTTTTAATTTTTTTAAATGCTTATCTATTTTTGAGACAGAGAGAGCACGCAATTGGGGGAGGGGCAGAGAGAGAGACACAGAATCTGAAGCAGGTTCCAGGCTGTGAGCCGTCAGCACAGAGCCCGACACGGGGCTTGAACCCATGAACTACGAGATCAAGACCTGATCCAATGTTGGATGCTTAACCAACTGAGCCATCCAAGCGCCCCCTTCCTAAATGTCTCTTCAGTCAGCCAGTGAATCTAATTAAAATTGTTTTAACTTTATATCAGAAATAACCCATATTTTGTAAATCAATAAAATTTAATAGTGTGATGTCAGTATCCACTGGCAGACATAGGCCTCCTTTGAGCACTAAAGCTTTTAAGAAAAAAAAAATCCAATAAACTCAACAGAGCGAGCCCTGAGATGCAAGGACGGAAAGAGGACATTTATTGAGCTGGTGCCTAAGCCTAAGAGCAGAGAGACTACTCCCTATCTGCCTCTCTGTTCTTTAACCGATGTGTTTTGACAATGGCAGAAAGTATGCCTATCTTTGTCACTATTCAGTACGTGTGCATTATCCAGCTGAACGGGGCTCCAAAAACTTGCCAAACTGCTAGAAGCCACTTTAACTGAGTGTCCCGGTAATTGACAAGGCTGTGCTCATGAAGGATGTGGTACCCATGAAGACTGGCAAGTCCCATGGCTGTCTTGGCATTGTCTCACCTTTTATCTGAAATGACCTGAAAGGGGTAAAAAAAAAATGTTGTAAGATAGAGGTAGAAACTATTCATTAAGTTCACAGACAATCTTGCTGGCCACAGTGTGAGAGAAGGTGAAACACGCCAAATCTAGAAGAAGTGTCTATCTCAGCAAAGTGCAATATCTACCTCGTTCATGATAACACAGGTCCAAGGAGAGCTGTCCCGGCACGTGGGACACCGGGCGGTGTCAGGACCCAGGCCAGTGCTGGTGAGCTGAGTCCTGGCCACCGGGCGTACAGGTTGCTTGGGCAAGAGGAAGGGGGTTGAGGAGAAGAAAGTCCGTGATGTGCACATGATTGCTATTGTAGGCCTGTTACTCACAGCCTCCTCGGCAGGGCAGACCTGTTGGTTGGCATTCACAAGGGCCAACATTACTCTTTAAATTTTGTTTACTTATTTTTGAGAGAGAGAGAGAGAGTAAGGGAGGGGCAGAGGCAGAGAAAGAGAGACAGACAGAATCTTAAGTGGGCTCCCGGCTCCAATCTGACGCAAGGCTCGAACTCACCAACTGCGAGATCATGACCTGAGCTGAAGTCAGACACTTAACCAACTGAGCCACCCAGGCGCCCCAGGCCAACATTATTCTTATACTCTGAGAGCATCCTGAGTTCATCCATATCACTCTTCCCCTAAGCTTGTCAACAAACCTCCACTTTTGTCCTGTTCAAATCTTTGCATAGCCAGGCAGATCATTAGCCACACACATGCATCAGTTTAGTTCCATCTTATCATTCTCTTCCCACCATCAGTAAACAATGAGATGCCATTCTCCTCTCTCTCCTGTTGTCTTTTATGGGTGCTCCCGAGTGGGATGTTGTGTTTCTTTGTTCTGATACAGCCTTAGGACTGGTGTCAGCAGTGGTATTAGCTCACATATGTTGAATGCTTACTATATGCAAGGCACTGTTAAGATAGTAATTCATGAGAAGCACTACCAAATCCCCCTTTTGAAATGAGGAAGAAAGTGACAGAAATTAAAGTCATGTGGAAATGCAAAGTTTAAGTGGCAGGGCCTACCTTCAAACCCAGGGAGCCTTTCTCAATCAAGAATTGATAGGAAAGTCCTCATGTTATTAAAACAACAAAAAACATAACTCTGTTTCAGAAGTAGAAATAATTGGGAGTGTGAGCACTTGCTCTGACAGTCATTTTCTTCCTTCGGTGCTTGCTCCGGCTGGGCCTTGTGCATACCACGTCCCCTGGACGCTCCAGTGCTGACGTAAACACCCTGGTGTGCAAATCTGATGGTGTACAGGTTAACAGTGGGTCACAAACAATGTGTTCTTATGATCTCCCAGTGTCAGGTGTATAGTATCGCTTCCACAGTGGAGGAGAAGCAGTACATTTGCAAAGACTAGAGAAAATACTAATAATATGCAAAACAAATTCTTCAGGTATACCATTACATGTTCTTAAAATTCAAAAACTCTGCTCTAGATTTACGGGCAGAACGCACACGCCTTTACGCAGTGCAGACTCCAACATTTGGGGACAATGTTAGGAAAAGTGCTACTTGAAAATTAAAGCTTAGAGTAAGTCATTCAGATCTATAGTTTGTAAACAGAGTTGTTATGAACTGCATATTTGCCTTGTATCATCCAAACTTGAAAATAGAATTAACAAAATTTATATTAGAATGGAATGAACTTTAACATACCAAAGATAAAGTTCAAGAACAGCCGTGCGCATAGGTATCTATGTAAGGGCTGCTCATCTTTCGGTGTGTCTCTATTAACCCTCTGGAATGGGTGCCTTGACTTCAATAACCATTGTAGATTAGCTTACAAAGAAACAAGTGCACAGTAGAAAAACGAAGTATCATTTGATTAGCATAGCTTGAAAAAAGATTCCTTACGAACAGCTGGTTCATCTAACACAATGTTCAGCAAAGTGTCATTCTGCTTTGTGATCTCTGGGGAAGATGTGTCAAATAGTCACAAGTATGTGAGCAACACATACATATATGCTTATTTGGGGATAAGGTATCTCACAATGTATACTTTTTTAAATGACATACTGTATTAGGTTAGCTTTGAACCAATTCTAATCAGGCTGAGGCTGATTAGAAATAGGTTCAAGTGATAATAGTTTAGGGGCGCCTGGGTGGCTCAGTCGGTTAAGCGTCTGATTTTGGCTCCGGTCATGACTTGAGCCCAGCATCGGACTCTGTGCTGACAACTCGGAGCCTGGAGCCTGCTTCGGATTCTGTGTCTCCCTCTCTCTGCTCCTCTCCTGCTTGTGCTGTCTCTCTCTCTCTGTCTCAAAAATACGTAAACATTAAAAAAAATAATAAATAAGTTTTTCAAGCAAAAGATTAAACTCTCGCCTTATTTATAAGGGACCCAATCCAGGTGCAAATAACTCCACAGATGAAAATTTGATTTATTTTCCTGATTTGTTGATGACTTAAGCAGTTTAATTTTCTGAGTAATAGGATAAAATGGCTGATTATTTTTCTTGTCTTGACTGCACGTTTTCTATGGGTAAATATAGAGCAAGCTATTTAGTAGCGATGCAAATCGATCTGTATGAGGAACTATACGGAGGCAGTCTCCAAACGCTGGACAAGCTGTTAGAAGCTGGAAGAGGAAAGGGAATTTCCAGAAGGGGGCTGCGATTGACGTGGACACCGAACCAAGAGTTGGATTTGAGTCAACAAAGAAGTGTATATCTGACATTGGAACTAAAACATTGTTTTAGACATTATCGCTGTATTAAATTTAGATCCGCTTTAGATAAATTGGGCAATTTGTTTAAATTAAATGCATTTAAAATTACTACCTAAACCCCAAACCAGCCAGACTGGAAGATTCCAAATGCTTTACAGATCATGGCTTTTTGGCTAAGAGACCCAGGATATTGAAGGGTTATACTGTAGACACATTGTTGGGTGATTGGTTCTTATTTATGACAACCTAAGTGACGCGCGGTCTGTTTTTCCTTACTGGTTCCAGACAACGTCAAACAGAAGATTTAAAACACCAACCAAAGGTACTTTAAAATAAAAACTGATTTTCGTTTAAGAAGGGTCTGGGACAGATGCCATCAAGCTTCTTTGCCTTCACCGAACCCCCAAATAGTCCTGTCTCGTCATGGTAACATTTTCCATTATATGGGCATAAGGCAGAAGGAAAGCAGCTGCCTAAATGGAAACACAGCATTGGTACTTCTCAGACTGAAAACATCCTTCAGATTGTTTTCTCCCCAACGAACGTTCCAAGAGGAAATAATAAACCTCACTCCTGACAAGTCTAGAAAGCGTAAGAGACAGAGAAGCAGGAGAGACAGCCGGAAAACGTTTACTCTGGGTGCCTGCGTGTGCTGGGCTGGGGGGGCGGCGGGAGGGAGGGTCGGATGCCAGAGCCAACCAGGGCGCCGACAGGAAGGGCGCCAAATTCAAACTGCTGGCGCCAAGGCCGGAACCCGGGCACCAGTCCAACTCCGTTCTCAGACTGGGGAAGATTTGAATTTGCTTCGAGCTTAGTTTTCTCGCAGAGCCTTTTGCAAGTAGTTAGTTCCTAAGTAACAGTAACAAGCTCAGAGCGTTGGTTACTTTGCACAGAAGTCCGAGAACTTGGCCAGGGCCCAGTGTTATTTTTGGCGCTTAAATACCCTAATAGGAAAAGCTAGAGATGGTTCAGACTATTTACTGTAACACGTCACAGGCGCCCAGCACAATATAAGCGACAGCTCTCTCTTTGAAAATATGGGTGGCTCTTAAAAGAGCCGTTAGGGTTCAGTTTGCAGCCAACTCACTGTTCACTTGGCGCTGGTGTACTTGGTGACGGCCTTGGTGCCCTCGGACACGGCGTGCTTGGCCAGCTCGCCGGGCAGCAGCAGGCGCACGGCCGTCTGGATCTCCCGGGACGTGATGGTCGAGCGCTTGTTGTAATGCGCCAGGCGCGACGCCTCGCCCGCGATGCGCTCGAAGATGTCGTTGACGAACGAGTTCATGATGCCCATGGCCTTGGACGAGATGCCGGTGTCGGGATGCACCTGCTTGAGCACCTTGTACACGTAGATGGAATAGCTCTCCTTGCGGCTGCGCTTGCGCTTCTTGCCGTCCTTCTTCTGCGCCTTGGTCACCGCCTTCTTGGAGCCCTTCTTCGGGGCGGGGGCGGACTTGGCGGGCTCGGGCATAACTCCGGGTAATTCAAAAACCCGGCAAGAAAGAAAATAAGTAGTAGGAGAAAAGCGCAATGTGCCCCTTTTATATAGAACCACATATGCAAATAGGGGGTTAATTACAGTCCTGTATCTGATTGGTGTCCATTCAGGGTAACGTCAGAAGTGAGTTCTGCCCAGTCAGAATACACGGATCCCAAATTTGCATTTCCATTGGTTAAGATGAAGCTTCAATGTTAACCAATGAAAACTTTTGTTTTTCAAGCCCAATAAGGCTTATAAAGACTGCTACCCCCTGAGCCCTGGGCTCGGTAGGTTACTGTGGCTGAATACGTGAGGTTGAGATGTCCGGACGCGGGAAGCAGGGCGGCAAGGCGCGCGCCAAGGCCAAGACGCGCTCGTCGCGGGCCGGGCTGCAGTTCCCGGTGGGCCGCGTGCACCGCCTGCTGCGCAAGGGCAACTACGCCGAGCGGGTCGGGGCCGGCGCGCCCGTGTACCTGGCGGCCGTGCTCGAGTACCTGACGGCCGAGATCCTGGAGCTGGCGGGCAACGCGGCGCGCGACAACAAGAAGACGCGCATCATCCCGCGCCACCTGCAGCTGGCCATCCGCAACGACGAGGAGCTCAACAAGCTGCTGGGCCGCGTCACCATCGCGCAGGGCGGCGTCCTGCCCAACATCCAGGCCGTGCTGCTGCCCAAGAAGACCGAGAGCCACCACAAGGCCAAGGGCAAGTAGTGATCTATGCGACAACTAGCACCACCTCGAGGTAGTCGAGTTCAAACCCAAGGCTCTTTTCAGGGCCACCTACTTTTTCTGGAAAAGAATGTAACATTCCTTTTGCACTAAGAAATAAGTGAAACGTGGGGAAATTGAGCCACTCCCAACGAATCTCCATCCTGAGTTGAAAGCAAGACACCATAGATTAAAGCCTAACGTACAAAGGACCATAGATTTTACCCCCTTGCGGTAATTGGGGACAGGCCTTTTCCATATCTTAGTGGTTTATTTAGCTTTCTCGAGTAATGAAATTTCTCGGCGCAAAAGAGCTGCTCTCCGAGACAAGTGGGCATCGCAGCGAGCAGCCGGCCACGGGCGGCGTCAAGAAGCCGCACCGCTACCGGCCCGGCACGGTGGCCCTGCGCGAGATCCGCCGCTACCAGAAGTCCACCGAGCTGCTCATCCGCAAGCTGCCGTTCCAGCGGCTGGTGCGCGAGATCGCGCAGGACTTCAAGACCGACCTGCGCTTCCAGAGCTCGGCCGTCATGGCGCTGCAGGAGGCGTGCGAGGCCTACCTGGTGGGGCTCTTCGAGGACACCAACCTGTGCGCCATCCACGCCAAGCGCGTCACCATCACGCCCAAGGACATCCAGCTCCCCTGCAGGTCAACGGAGAGCGTCAGGGCCCAGTATTCTCCCCGTAGGGTCCGCCACATCCGTTCTTCCGAACCACTGCCTTCACCCCCACCCTCCGTGTTAGATGAAATGAGTAAAATACTGGGATCACACTGGTAGGTATGACACCATTCTGGAGCCAGAGAAACGTCTCAGGTTTGGGATGAGCCTNAAAGAATTCTTGAACGTGTCATTGGTGAAAAAAAAAAGTGATTTTACTAAAGCACAGGGACAGGACCCGTGGGCAGGAAGAGCTGCACCGGGGTCCTGACGGGTAACTCATTACGTACCCTCAGGTTGGGAGGGGTCGAGGGTGGAGTAAGTCTCTAAGGAAATTGGAAGCGAAGTTTCCAAGACCTTGAGGGGCTGATGTTGCCTGGGAAACACCATTTATTACCGTTGGTAAAACCTCAGCCACAAGCCCCTTCAGATGTGCATCAGGGGCCACAATTGCCAGCATATACTTGGAGGAGTTGAGATAAAGGAAGTTTCCGAAGGAATTTTTATGTGTTAAAGTAGAATCACAGGATCCTGCGGGATCAGGATAATGTCAAGTGAAGATGCTCTTTTGCCCCAGCAAAGTCATCATCGAGGCAGCTGAGCTTCTAGAGGGAAGTCGCTCTGCAGGTTTCAAGGACTTGTCAACGGCTGTAGGCAGTACGGGAATTTCATTTTTCATTTGCTGTCATTTCCCGCATCACCATGGCAGCACTTATACCCCTTTCCCTTGTTCTTGGGCCGCCGGGAGTGTCCGGGGTACATCACATAGATCCCA
>NW_027530352.1:113316-120597 GCF_008692635.1 Crocuta crocuta | reverse complement strand
CTAAATCTGTACTTTGCCTCATCAAACCTAACTAAAATTTTTCCCAGAAAGTGCCCCTTCCTATCTGGAATTTCTTAACGCTTAAAATCTGCTAATATCTCATATTAATAGTCTCACCCTTCCATTGTTTCTATTTCTTGTGCTTAAAATATAATTAGCCCCTAATCCTAATGTACATATGACTTCTCGGAATCAAAATACGTGCTGACAACATATCAAACAGTGGTGGGCGCTCAAAAGCACACCCCCCCCCCGCAGTAAAATATTTTTGATTCGATGGGATTTTTAGAAGCTGTGTGACCCAAATGATTTGATTCATTATTCAGTTGCTCTGTCTTTAACTATGTCTTCCAATTAAAGGGAAAGAAAAATAATTTTTCCTCTACTCTTTCAAGTGTTTGGCTGAGATCCCTGTGATAAAAGACAGTTTTCTCAAGAGAAAAACACACGGAAGTTTATTAATGTTCAACAACAGAAAGTCAACTGACAAAATTTAAAGGTCAAATTGGCTTTTTTCAAGGCTTCACGGAGCAGACAGCATCCCACCCAGGGACAGAAAGGAGTCCTGCTGACCTACAGAAAACGAAAGGCCCTTAAAGGTGGAAAGACAGCAGAAAAAGGGAAATAGCAAAGAAAGAGTGCAATGTTTCATCAAGGCCATCCTCCTGCGGGCACTGGCTGGGCCTGCTGGGTCTCTCCCCAGCGCGCACTAGCTTACTTGCTCCTTGAGTGGCTCTAGGCTCCGTTCCCGGGGTAGGAGACTGATTAGATTAGGCGGTCAGGCTTGGCTTGCTGATGTGGGGTTTTGCACAGATGACTCCATTTGGGGTCTGCTGTGTCCTCTGTAACATGTCCCTCATGTGTACATGGGGCGGGGGGACACTGAGCTCCACAGGTGCCTTAGAACTACAGCTTAAATACCATCTTCAGCTTGTCGGGAAGCAAGAATTCCTGTCCCCTTCAAGGGTCCTTCTAGCTGGACTAAGAATCCCATTGACGTGAGAAAGATTAATAGGAGAAAATCAAAGTTAGCAGCAAGCACGTGGGGAGTCCACACGGACATGGAAGTTCCTGTGACAGCCAGGCCACACAGCAGGTGTGTCATCCTGAACCCAGGAGGAGGCCGCGGGGCTCTGGGGCCTGGAAGGGAAGGAATGCGCTTCACAGGGCGATCGGTGCAGATGCTGACTAGACGTTTGCCCTGTCCTACGGATGGGCCACTCGGATAAAATGTACCGCCACCAATAACCCTATTCTGGGAAAGACCCGCAATCTAGACTCTTCTGTGCAGTCAATGGCCAGGGTTTCTCTGAGCCCGTGGGGTGTCTTTCCCTCCAGCTCGGGGGCGCATCTGGCAGCGGCTCGCCCTTGGCCCCCACAAGCTGAAGACAAAAGGTGAGTGGGGACGTCAGCCACCGGAAGGTTACCAGGAAACAAGAATAAAGTCGGCCCGGCAGATTTAAGTTGCGGCCTTCGCCACTGGCAAGGGTCTAACGCTGTCTGCTGGTGTTGCTGGGTGAACTGGGGAGGCCCTGAGCCCTAAGGCCTGGACCACGCGCGTGTCAAAGATGTCACAGAAGGCTCTTGGTCTCCTCATGAGAAAGAATTCAAGGGCAAACACAACAAGCAGGTACAAGCAGGCAAGTTTATTAAAGCAGAAGTACACTCGAGATGTGAGAGCAGGTGAGAGAGAGGGAACCAGGGGTGGGGTTGCTTCTGTCTTTTATTGACAGTTGTTAACAAGGGGGTGGGATATTTATTACTGGGGGGGTGTCTTGGAAGCAGGGTTTTGTGCCTTTTCCTCCTCACTTGCTCAGGTTTCCTGTCTTGGCCATCTTGGGCCCCTCCTGTGTGATGGGGCTTCTCAGGGGACTGCAGCGGGGACAGGGCTCTGACCCTCCCCACAGCTGGGCACGGCCTCCTCCCTGCTGGCCTCCAAGCATCCTAATAGAGCCTAACTAAGTGCCTACTGTGACGCTGGAATTAACCTTTGCCCTTCCTGGTAGAGAGGGAAGGAGAGACATCTTGGTAAATCTACTTCCTGTTTTTAGAGATAGAAGAGGAAGACCAAGAACTTTTCTAATCTCTGCTTTATCTCAAATGCCTTCCGCTCAAAATAAACCTTGTGCCAGAGTGGAATATTTGGGGGGGGGGGTCTTCTGTTACCTTTCAATACCTAATGCTAATACTTTGTTAGTATTTGTTAGTACAGTATTAGGTCTGTATTAATAAAAAACCTGAGGGGCACCTGGGAGGCTCAGTCGGTTAACCATTCAACTTCAGCTCGGGTCATAATCTTGCGGATCGGGAGTTCAAGCCCCTTGTCAGACTCTGTGCTGACAGCTCAGAGCTTGGAGCCTGCTTCAGATTCTGGGTCTCCCTCTCCGCCCCTCCCCCACTCACGCTCTGTCTCTCCCTGTGTCTCAAAAATAAATGAAACTAGGGGCACCTGGGTGGCTCAGTAGTTAAACGTCCGACTTCAGCTCAGGTCATGAGCTAACAGTTCGTGGGTTTGAGACCCGCGTCAGGCTCTGTGCTGACAGCCAGCTCAGAGCCTGGAGACTGTTTCTGGATTCTTTCTCTAGTCTCTCTGCCTCTCCTGGGCTCTATCTCTCTCTCTCTCTCTCTCTCTCTCATAAATAAATAAAACATTAAAAAAATAAAAAATAAATGAAACTAACAAAAAGATTTTTTTAGTTAAAAAAATAAAAAATAAATGAAACTAACAAAAAGATTTTTTTAGTTAAAAAAATAAAAACCCGAAATCTGTGCTGTATTTCTAAGTAATACGGAGAGAATATTTCTAAAAATTGTAAAGCAAACTAAAGCTCTCTCTTTACAATACTTTTAAGGGTTTGTGTGTTTTTTTCCATTTTAAATCTAATGTTCTGGGTTAATGTAATTGGGTGCTTTTTCTTATATTTTTAGATATTTATATCTCCATTTCAGACAGTTTGGATTATCTAATCATTTCAAGTTAGAAAGCCTTGGTGAGGCATTGAGAACACCATGTGGACATGGGGGGAAAGATTAGGAGGGAAAGGGGCCGAGAAGGCAGAAGGAAGGAACAAGTATCAGTCCTTCCCGCAGCCTGATGACCGGCCCTGCCTTGGCTACATCCGATTTTCCCCTTTCCCTCCATGGCCAGCTTGTCTTCCTAAGGACTGAAATTTTACCCTACCCAGAAACGGTGACTTGTCGCACAAAGGAAACTTTATCCACAGCAAATAAAGAGTTCACCAGGAGTCACTTCCAAAGTCACGACTCCCTGAGCAACGGTGAAGGGGTTCCTTTTATTTAGGGTGAGGATGAATGTTTAGAAAAGGGGAGCCTTGCCATCATGTGTAGCGGCGGGTATAAGGTCTCACCTGTGCCTTAAGGAAACACGCCAACACATACATTGCATGTTATGTAAACGAGGCTTGTGCTCCTCCTTGGAAATTTCAGTATGATAGTGAAGTAAGGGTCACTGTCAGCCATTCCTTGGGTCGCCCATGGTCCATCTGCACAGGCGTGCGGGGACAGAAGTTCAAACTGGTCTGGGTGATCTAGGGCCCGCCAGAGCTCTCCTGGGCAGTGAATGCTTGGAGCTAGTTTCAGTTTCCATTACCAGACACTACGCCCCTCAGATCTTTTGCCTAAATTAAGACACGCGCTGGAAAGGAGCTTAAGAGACAAACGTCAGTACAAGCAGGTGAGCAGTAAAGGTAAAGTTCTGGTGACATTGTCACTCTCCTCCAGTACTGCACCCACTTACCTGCTGGATTTCCATCTGGCAAAGAATGAGAAGACCAAATTCTCTGTCAAAAATTTGGTTACGGTGAACCTTTACAGATTTATCCTGAATATTGGGTCAAACGCAGAAAGACATATATATTCAAGGTGATTGCAACATTGTCTTTGTACCAAATTTCATCAAACCTAAAACACTCACCATTGTAAGCAAAATAGACCATTATGTACCAATAATCTGTTAAAAAAGCAAAATTCAACTAATTAAATCTGAAGATCTAATTGGGTTCATTAAATGAAAATTCAAGAGTTGGGCAGCATGTGAGGAGCTGTATAAGATGGAGGACTTCATAGGAAGAAGAGTGAGGCAAGGAAGTTATGAACAAAAGAAAAGAAAAGAGGGTCTCAGGCCAGATCACCTTCCCTTAAGGGAAAGGCCTGGGGGTCTGATCGTGCAGATGACCTCCTCTACCTTGGGAGGATGAACAGGGTTTCTGAGACAGATGACCCCTTTGGTGCTTATCAGAGAGTCACTCATGTTCATTTAGCTGTTCTTTTTTTTTTTTAATGTTTTTATTTATTTCTGAGAGAGAGGGAGACAGTATGAGCAGGGGAGGGTCAGAGAGAGAGGGAGATACAGAATCTGAAACAGACTCCAGGCTCTGAGCTAGCTGTCAGCACAGAGCCCAACACGGGGCTTGAACCCACAAACCGTGAGATCATGGTCTGAGCCGAAGTCAGACGCTCAACCTTCAACCGACTGACCCACCCAGGAGCCCCGCATTTTAGCTGTTCGGACAGGCGTGTTTGGGAAAGTCCTCTAAGAAGATAATGCAAATGCCCATGGCAGTCACATACATGAAATGTTTAAGCAAGATCAAAACAGCGTAAGGAAGTTAACGATCAAGTCTAAGATCAAGAATGTTTAAGGAAGATCAAGAGCGGAGGGGACAAGGGTCGAAAGTGAGTTCACAGAGACAGGCAGGGGTCAGATCATGCCAAGCTGAGGTTTGCAAATCATCCTAAATTACCATTCTAAGTTTTGGGCATGGGAGTAGCATAACCCAACTTACATTTCTTTGGACGTTCGCTGCCACAAGTGTATTGTGAACACAAAGTGCAGAAGTAAGGCTACAAGTTAGGGAACCATTGTCACGGTCTGTTTGAGAGATGATGGCGGCTTGGCCTAAAGGAGGCAGTAGACAATCACTAGGCAGAGGATGTATTTGACAAGTGTAACTAATCAAGTTTGCTGCTGGGTTTGGCGTGTACTGTGTAGAGGAGGAAAAAATACTTTTCCCTCTAAACTTCTGAATTCTTGACTGACATTCCCTGTAACAAAAGGCAGATTAAAGAGAAAACTAACCAAAATTGCATTAACATGCATGCCTCATGTATACATGAGAGATAGGAAAATTGAGTAAACTCCCCAGGATGGCCAAGTCACCACTTCCTATATCATCTTCAGCTAAAGACAAAAGAAAGGATGGTATTCATGTTGAGGGTGGGGAGGGGAAGGACAGTTATGAGACGATCTCAGGAAAAGCAAGGTAGACAAGAGCAAGGTTCGTTATGCACATTAAAGCACGTGTCTTTTCCATTAAAATTCTCTGGTAATTTACAGTCTTCCTTCCTGGTACTTACAAATGAAGATCTCCATTAAAACTATAAATGTCTCTTACAATAAAGTAACTTCTAGTTTCAGACATTCTCCTATATCTGCTGTTTCTCAAAAATAATCAGTTCAAAAATCCTTATGAGAAAGAGGCATGGTTTGGGGTGACACATTCAGCTACCCTTCAGCTGTGAAAGATACAAGGAAAATACCTTGATTTGAATGAAGCTTATCTTGATCTATAAAAGTCAGTAAGATCCTTGAGGGAAGTTCCTGAGTTAAGGGATTCACAAAAGACTTATTTAGCCAAAAAAAAAAAAAAAGCATTTACATACACTTGTAAAGGACTAAGAAAGAAATTCTGAAAGAGTGAAAGGAAAACAGAAGGACCCTTAGGGAGAATAAGCCTCTTATTTCCTATTTGTATTTGCCCTTGAACTAACCTATGCTATCCGTCCCTCTATAAAATACACTGAATGTACTCCCGCTAGTTGACTGGGCTTTCTTCAAGTGTTTGGCAAGTATTCTTTTATTGCATAAATGCAGAAAAAATTAAATATTTTAATGACATTTTAAAATTATGTCTATTTTATAAATGTTAATGAAATACTTTGGAAATACTGTAAAGCAACATTTGCTAAAAGTAATTCATTGATATAAAGGGTAGCAATAACATCATTGGATAACTAGGGGATTACATGCTAAGACTGAAAAAAGTGATTAAAATGTCTCAGAATTTAAGCAATAGTAAAGTTGTATATATGTTTTCAATTAAGTATATACAATTAAACATATTCTTTTTTTAATTTTTTTAATGTTTTATTTATTTCTAGGAGAGAGACAGAGAGAGACAGCGTGAGCAGGGGAGGGTCAGAGAGAGAGGGAGTCACAGACTGAAACAGGCTCCAGGCTCTGAGCTGGCTGTCAGCACAGAGCCCGACGCGGGGCTCGAACCCACGAACCGCGAGATCATGACCTAAACGAAAGTCGGACGCTTAACCGACTAAGCCACCCAGGCGCCCCTAAACATATTCTTTTAATAAAGATTTTTGTAGAAAGATCAAAGTATACTTTCTTTTCCCTGCATTCAAATTTTTACTTGTTAGTTAATAACAAATTAATTCCTCTTATAAGAGAGTTTAAAAAATTTTTTTTTAAATGATATATTATCTGGGGGAAAAAACCCCTCTACTGAGATATACTTAAAGACCTAGATGGATGGAGAGATTCAGTACTTTTCAGATTAGGAAAACACAGTATTTACCATGCAAAATGCTATTTTTCAGTGCGACAAATAATTATAATCCTTCAGCACTGCAAGTAGACTAATCAGTGGAACAGTGAAAACTCAGGAAATAATTTGAAGTGAAATATTCAATATATGAGCAATTAATTTCCTCAAATTAGTGGAGAAAATAGTTAATATGTTATACTGATGAGCCAGCTGGTTAACTTTTTAAAAGTTAATTCTCTACACAAGAAACCAAGTTACAGTTAAGATTTTTTTAGTGGCTGTCCTCATTATTAGTAAGATATAGTAGGAACTGCTGTTGAAAATGAAAGCTGCTACGCCTTTGGTGGAAGAGAATTCAGCAAAACACCTGCAAGACCTTAAAATTCTCTGTTACTAGCGCCTCTTTTTCGACATCTAGGAAGCTAGTATTTGGAGCATTATTTCCCCCCCGTAGAACAAGGAGAAAACCTCTGGCACAGTCTAAGGCACCTAGTTAGAAAATGCACGCATATTTATTTGTACAGATAATAACAGAAGATTTTACTCTCTGTGCTCTTTAAAATGTATCCTCTGCAGTGTTACAGTTTCGTCGTTTAATGAGGACGGGGTACGAAACGCGTTAAATGAGAACGAGGGGAAACAGCCCGGAGCTCGAGGACTGCGGCTCCGAGAACAAAGGCGGCGGCCCGGCTTGCGCCCC
>NW_027530352.1:89380-113249 GCF_008692635.1 Crocuta crocuta | reverse complement strand
GGCGGCCCGCCTTCCCCCCCTCCTCCAACCCAGGCGGACTTCCCGCCACTGCTCTTCCGGTTTTCACTCTGGTCCGCAGAAGCTTCCTATAAAAAGGAGCCGCGGGGGCTGTGTGCACCTTTCTCCTCTCGGACTCCCGAGAAGATGTCCGGCCGCGGCAAGGGCGGGAAGGGCCTGGGCAAGGGCGGCGCCAAGCGCCACCGCAAGGTGCTGCGCGACAACATCCAGGGCATCACGAAGCCCGCCATCCGGCGGCTGGCCCGGCGCGGCGGCGTCAAGCGCATCTCCGGCCTCATCTACGAGGAGACGCGCGGGGTGCTCAAGGTGTTCCTGGAGAACGTGATCCGGGACGCCGTCACCTACACGGAGCACGCCAAGCGCAAGACGGTCACGGCCATGGACGTGGTCTACGCGCTCAAGCGCCAGGGCCGCACCCTCTACGGCTTCGGGGGCTAAAGTTTTGATTCTTTTGATTCCTGTCCCTTCGCCAAAAAAAAGGCCCTTTTTAGGGCCCTCAAGTTTTCGTTAAGAGGGCTTTAGCGCTGGTCTACAATAAGGTCTCCGTGGAGCCGTTCTTACATGCAGCTTAGCGGTTACGTCTGCCCGGGGACTTGAACGAGTTGAGACCCAACAGGACCACAGACTGTCCAACCGCTGTTCACTGTGTGGTGGGGTTGCGCGGAGTGCGGTTAGTTTTGGATCGTCAGTCTAGTCCAAAGTTAGTAAATCCGGAGGCTTTTGGCCTTTAGGGTTAGTTAGGCCCACACTAGCCTCCCACCGACCGTGCCAGATAGCTAGGATTTCTCCTCAATAGGAAGCTTGAGAACATGTATCTGCCCTCTTGCACTGTAGGACCTAAAATACGCTCCGGTTTGGTAACGTCAGTAAGTACATTCGTTTGTCTGCTGGAAATTTTAATTGCTGCGTTTCCCCCCGGGACAAACAGCCATGGCCGTTGTACACAGCCCTTCGCCTTCTCTGGGTGCTTATCTGGGAGTGTTTCTGCTCGGCAGTCAGGTCTGTGCATATTCAGCTTGACAAGAAATGAGCAACCTGCTTTCCACGGTTGTAGTTTTAGCCGACACTCCGTATCCCAGGGGTCCTCAGTACTCAGTTCCTGTGACGCCCCGCCTGCAACGTCTGGTTAATGGCAGACTAAATTCTTCTGCCAGTCCGCATTGGCTCAATTATGTGTCACGTATTTAAATTGCATTTCTCTGATAACAAAGTGCTTAAAATTTCTTTGGGAGATTTATGGCTATTTTGGAGTCGCATCTAATTATGTCGGGTTTATATTTTTATGAGTTTTTGCAAATGATGCCTGTTCATACAGGAGTCATTTCGCTCTCAATTCCCCCAAAGAACTGCAGGCTGCTCATCTCATTATTGGGCTCAGAGAAGGAAGCTTTTCTGAAATTACTGATAACTGATCTTCCTAAAATTTGCAAAACATTATAAAAAACAAAAGATAGAGTGAACGAGAAGAAATTCTGCTTATAATAGTTCGTTTCAATTTGTGCTACTTTTTCCATGGACTCTCTACCATAATCTTGACAGGTTTTATTATTCTCATTTTAAAATGGCAAAATACAGGCACTGGCAGCCAAGTCAAATAACCAAGTCACAGATCTATTCTATAGCCCGAACCTGTACTGTTTGTAACCATTCTTCTCTGGGTAGCGCCGCTGGAGAAGCCGTCAGGAAGAGAATTTGCGGAATTGTATCAGGACAGGGACAGCCTGTGACTATTCCAATCTGATCCAATTATGCCTAGCTCTTCTACAGTAGATCTGATTGTGGGCCTAAGAAAGTCACTTTTATCATTTCTATTCACATGGATTTCATTTTGTCTCTGGAGAGCACACGATTCACAAGTTCACATCAATGCTCTTGTACAAATAGGCAAACAGGTGCACAGACTTTAATTTGTTCAAATCATTAGAGGCACAAGATTCCACCGGTTACTTATCTGCCCTTTTCTCCATTATACCACCGGTCACTTGCCTCTGCGGCCATATGTATGGGAACTAGTAAGCTAGCACTCTTTCGAGGCCCAGGACTCCATTTCTTTACTCAAGAGAAAAGGTGTGCTTATCTTCACTCTACAGACTTCTCCCTCATGGTGGTCTGGCACCTCCCGGTCCCAGATGGGCGGGAGAGGCCAGCTTTTTCTAAGTTGGATGCCAGGTATTGTTCTAGCAATTTTAATCCCCCTTCTACCATAGGCATCTTTTTAATCCTATCGTGCCGCCTACGACAGGTGAATACTGCGGAGGTGAAGGACTGGCTTTGGAAGACAAGTGGGCACTAAATTTACTAAGAAAAGCAGGTTAGAACTCTAGAACTCCCAACGGAGAAAGGTCACAATAGGCTCTCAGGATTTAGACAGGAAAGCATTTTTCCACACAACCAAAGGACACACATTTGCGCCAGCCAGGGTCATTTTTCAGCTCAAACACACGTATAGAGTTGTGTTAACATCCCGTTAAGGGGCATACTAGAATGTTTACTACAAACATGTAAGCGGCAACTCCCAGCACATCCGGTTTCCTCCCAGCCAGAGGCAGTTACGGGCACAGCATTACTCAGGGCATTGGAATCCTCACGGTTGCCTCAGAGTAACCGCCTGAACTTGAACCTAGATTCTAAGCAAACATGTATTTGCAGCTCTAATATTGACAACTTAGTGGCTCTTAAAAGAGCCTTTGGGTTAAGTTTAAATACGCTTACTTGGCAAGTTCACTTGGCGCTGGTGTACTTGGTGACGGCCTTGGTGCCCTCGGACACGGCGTGCTTGGCCAGCTCGCCGGGCAGCAGCAGGCGCACGGCCGTCTGGATCTCCCGGGACGTGATGGTCGAGCGCTTGTTGTAATGCGCCAGGCGCGACGCCTCGCCCGCGATGCGCTCGAAGATGTCGTTGACGAACGAGTTCATGATGCCCATGGCCTTGGACGAGATGCCCGTGTCGGGGTGCACCTGCTTGAGCACCTTGTACACGTACACCGAGTAGCTCTCCTTGCGGCTGCGCTTGCGCTTCTTGCCGTCCTTCTTCTGCGCCTTGGTCACCGCCTTCTTGGAGCCCTTCTTCGGGGCCGGGGCGGACTTGGCGGGCTCGGGCATGGTCGGGACGTCACCGGACGCGCTGGACACAGACAGCGGAAGAGAAATAGTAGCAGCAAAGCGCGCCTTGTCCTCTTTATATAGAAGCCCTTATGCAAATAAGGTGTAAGTGACAGCCCTAGGTCTCATTGGTGACTATTCAAATGACATCAATAATCAGCTCTGCCCAACCACGACGCAAGGATCGCAAAGCTGCATTCTCATTGGATAAACTAAAGCCACAACCCTAACCAATGCCAAGTCTCCTTTTTCGCGCCCAATAAGGGTTATAAAAAGTGCTGGTCTCGTACCCGTTTTACTAGTTACGCTTAGAGAATCCGGTTGCGTGATGTCCGGACGCGGGAAGCAGGGCGGCAAGGCGCGCGCCAAGGCCAAGACGCGCTCGTCGCGGGCCGGGCTGCAGTTCCCGGTGGGCCGCGTGCACCGCCTGCTGCGCAAGGGCAACTACGCCGAGCGGGTCGGGGCCGGCGCGCCCGTGTACCTGGCGGCCGTGCTCGAGTACCTGACGGCCGAGATCCTGGAGCTGGCGGGCAACGCGGCGCGCGACAACAAGAAGACGCGCATCATCCCGCGCCACCTGCAGCTGGCCATCCGCAACGACGAGGAGCTCAACAAGCTGCTGGGCCGCGTCACCATCGCGCAGGGCGGCGTCCTGCCCAACATCCAGGCCGTGCTGCTGCCCAAGAAGACCGAGAGCCACCACAAGGCCAAGTGAGGAGTAAGTTTAGGGACGCTGCCAAACAAAGGCTCTTTTCAGAGCCACTTACACTACACGGAGAAAGCTGGTACACAATCTGCTCTATTCTCAGGTTTTGGTGACAATCCAGAAAACTTGATCTTGGGAGACTTAGGATCAAATTGTACTAGTAATACTATATGTAGTCTGACCTACAGGAAGGACAACTTCGAGATGGGCAGGGGGCAGCGGGTTCGGGACAGGCTTGTCCAGCAGTTTAATGGAGTCCAGCAAATTCCTGAACCCATTTAAATACATTATCCGTTACTAGTTTTAGGCAGCCAAAAGTATGGAATATAGTGACTATTCCCGAATAAATTAGCTATTTGAGTACAGTAGAAGAGTTCTGGGAAAGGGCAGCCTGATTCTTAAGTGATCTAACTAAATTTTCAGCAGGTGATGGAATTCTTAGCAGTCATTACCCTTTAGGATTTCATCCCAAAGGGAGTTACAGTCTGATTCACAGATTAAAAGTTGGCAGGATTTACTGAATCCCATATTGTAAGTCCTTGCTCCTGTTTCTTCGGAACACATGTGTTCATTTAATTCACTCTTCCAGTAGCTCAGGACCCAACAGCGGATGCAACCTAGAAAATCCGCCTTCATGGAAATTACTCAGGGAAGAGAGACAGAACTACAGAAACATACAACAGGTTAGGTGATAAATATCTTCGGCAGAAAATAGAGCAGCTATACAGCATAATGGGGGCTCTTATTTTCAATAAAGGGTAAATAGATAACTTAAAAGGTGTTACCTGATCAGAGGCCTACACGGATCTAAAAAAGGTGAGCCAGGTAGATACTAGGGGAAGGGAGGGGACTGAAAATTCAGATGCCTTAAGACAAAATGTGTGTGGCATTAATTGGGAACAGCCAGCAGGCCCAGCAAACTAGGGTATGAAAGCAGGGCCTGGGTCTGCCTAATGTAGGACTTTGTAGAGTGTAAATTAATGTGGGTGAGCAATCCACAGCAATAGGCATCCTGATCTCTGAGAGAATAAATCTGATAATACAAATCAGCTATATGTCAAAATCTGTGGACTCCAACCCACTTTTAAAAAAAAAGATACTAGATGGGGCGCCTGGGTGGCTTAGTCGGTTGAGCGTCCGACTTTCACTTGGGTCATGATCTCGCGGTTCGTGGGTTCGAGCCCCGCGTCGGGCTCTGTGCTGACTGCCAGCTCAGGGCCTGGAGCCTGTTTCAGTCTGTGACTCCATCTCTCTGACCCTCCCCTGCTCACGCTGTCTCTCTCTCTGTCTCCTAGAAATAAATTAAAAAAAAAAAAGATACTAGAAAAGTAGAATTAACAGTCATGTGATTCATAAACAGCAATGGAAGAGCACAGTTTATAATTCAATATACACAGATTTTTTTTGCTACTGAACGGAAGAAACTTTGTCGAAATTTCTTCTAGCCAGGCTAAGAATTAAATTGACGTGAGACAGATTACGAAGAGGACAGTAAAAGTTTGGTTATGTGCATGGGGAGGCCCATGTCAGTAATGACACTGACACTTGAACAAACTGCAAGACTGGCAGTTTTCACACATTTTAGACAGACGACCAAAAAAAAAAAAAAGTGAAGATTTGACAGGATAAAGAAAACAGGTGTTTGGGAATCCTAATTAGTACGGAATTCTAAGTGAAAGTTGGGCTGAGGTAGCAGATTAGTGAAAGACAGAGCAAGACTTGTTACTCCAGATTTACTTTCTCTGGTGATAACTGGTCTTTTACTTCTTAGTCCTGGGAGGGGACCTTTCATACGGGAGATGTTTTCTGCTTCCAGGGGGACAGGACACTGTGATGTCCTCGCACCTGCTGTTTCCCAAGAAGCTTCAATTCAAAATAATCAATACGCCATTGAGATCCGTTTTTCTTCCCTTCTTCCTGGCTTCTCCTTTCCCTCCCACTGCCTCCCACTGGCCAAAACTACCCAGAAGCCAGCTGGCAAAGGAGTCAAGAAATATAATCTATATAGTCTTCTAGCCTTCAGGATACAAGGAAAAGCACGATGTGGGGCCAGAGTGACAACAGACACACGCTCATAAAGCAAAGGGTTCACCATGTATGACTTTCTCTACCTCCACGATTTCTTTTCTGCTTTGTTATTTCTTTGTCAGATACTCTAATCTCAAGGGATTGTTTACTGCTTCTAAAATACGTGATGGTTCTTCCTGCCTCGGGACCTTTGCACATAACTGTTTTCAAGGCCCAGAGTGTTTGTCTAGATGGTCCCTTTTTGCATGACCTCCTATTATCTTGTATTATTTTATTTCATTTTTCATAAAAATGCACCTCTTTGGTGAGGTATTCCTTGAATCCTAATCCACATTACGCCTCCTGACAGCCATTCACTGTTACCAGACCAGATTCTTAAACTCCTTGTCAACTACCAAACACATGTCTTATTTGTATTTGTGTTTATGTCCGTAAACTCCACTAGCATGTAAGCTTAGAGAGGTCAGTATGGTAACTAGTGACCCACCAGAAAAAGGACACTGAGACTGAATACTTTGCAGATTGCTTCGCTGGCCCCATGTAACGTGGGGAGCAAGGTGTTAAGGAGCCACATGGGACAGANTCCACCCCCAAAGGGAAATGGGAGGAAAGGGAATCTGGAGACAAATGGAGCTCCTTCCTCTGTCTGATCTGCTTTTACTTCCCATTGGCCAAACCCAGCCAGAGGCCAGGGGGCAGGGCCTGAATTCATGCAGAGGTCAGCCTCCGGCCGGTGGAGGTAAAAGGAGAGCGTTTATCTGAACTGGTCAGAGGAACTATCTGGCCCAGCGCGCCCCTTTGTTCTCCAGCACTCACTCTTATCCTTTCCCACATGAAAAATCTGTATTTCCAACACGGGCCGTAGGAACTGGCAGCCAGCTCACCGGAGAATTCGTTTCCCCAGAGTCCCACCTTAAACGTAACATGTTACCACACAATACAAAGGTGCGCCGGACCCTGCTTGTGATCAGGAGGCTTAAATTGGCCTTCTTTCTTCCTTCTAAAAACTCATTCCTTATCACCCTGACCTCTGTCAGCACCTTAGGCACATTGTTACCTGGGGGTAAAATGTTTGCCTTTATTCCCGTGGGATCCATGTCCTTGGTAGTCTTTTTGTTTTTTTAACGGCTCCGCCACAATGTTTTAACGCCCAGGGCTGGTGGCAAACTGCTTACGAAGCTACTCTCAGTTCCAGTGGTATCTTGTCAGTCCCCGTTGGATGGCAGAAACCCAATTATTTCCTGGAAATTGGGATGAATCATCCCAGCAAGAAGAGGAAACTTTTCTCTGCCTATTGGTTCAGTGGCATGAAGAGACTGAGATGTGTAGAGACCCTTCTGAGCCTTTAAATTAACTGAAATTGATTAATCAATGAATTTGAAAACTGACAATGCTCCCTCCTGGAAACATTTCTCTATTGGGCAGGAAGAACTTCAGTCCCTTGGAGCTCAAGTTCACAGGGGAGGATACAAAATTCTTCTAATGGATTACTGAGTGTAATAATGAGGAGAGTCGTTCTCACCTTGACCCCTTGATTCCCAGATTCATGTATTCCGAATAGAGAGAAGATGGCTTTATGTACTGCCCCGTGTTGTAAGGCAGGGCCTTATTGGAATAGGACAAAAACTTGAAGATCCTCATCTTTTAGTTAGTGGCATAATGAGCTTCCAGAAGGCCATTTCACAATTCTATTAGGCCACTAGCTTCTGGGTGATGCGCGCATGGTATGACCAGTGAATGTCTTGGGTTACAAGGCCATTGCTTGAAAGTATGTGCCTGACTTAGAGGCACTGTCTGGGGTTCCCTAATGACAGGAAGGGTATCCTGGAGGTCCATGGATGCTGGTAGGAGGTGAAACATACAAACAAGAAAAGCAAGTTCAGGCCCCAAATAGGTGTCTACCCTGTAAGGAAAAATTACTGCTTCCTCCATGAAAGAAAGATCCAGTATAATCAACTCACTAACTTGGGGCCTGCTGAGGGAGCCCCAAAAATGACCTGGTAAAGAGGCTCAGCAACACCTGTCGTTGGCAAGCAGGATGCTCAGCAGTGATGGTGGCCCAATCAGCTGGGTGTTAGTGAGCCCGAGATTTACACCTGTCGGTAGCCTCCATCCCCACCCCCCATGAACTACTTTGTACAGGGAGAATTTTGCATTCACTGTTTGGTTGGCAAAAGAGGCCAACCGATGCCCACAGACAGGTCACCATTTCCACCTGATTATTCGCAGCCTTCATAGTAGACGCCCTCTGGTAATCCCTTTGGGGTGACTCAAATACATTCGGAGGTACCACCCAGTGCTCCGACAGGATTTCCCTTATCCTGGGGCTGAATTGTAACTTACAATGCACAGCCATCCAATTCTACTGGTGCTAGAATGCTCTGCAAAGCCAGTCAAAACAGGCCATGATTATCAATCCTCTGTTCACTGTCTTGGGAGTTTACCAGGACGTTATTAAAGGAGGTTGAAGGCGAGGTAGCCGAGCAGTAGGAACAGATACCGCATGCACTCCCGTGCTGGGCTTATCTATAGAATTTCACTTTGAAATAAAATGCTACTGCGAGCATCCATTTGTGTAATTCAGTTGATCATAGGACACCTGCAGAATATCTGTAGACACATATTACTCGGTGTCCCATCGACGCGCATTCAGTAACTACAATGGCTCAGTAGGTGTCAGAGGCTACTTTTCCAAGAAAGAATAGCTGTCATGAGAAGAAGACATGGGTGTTGTACCGCGTGTGTCACGGATAACCCGCACCGGGGGGAACGAGTTGCGTGGAGAGGGGAAGTCAGGAAAAGCTTCCCGACGACTCGAAGCTCCCCAATCTAACCCGGTGAAGAGCAGGCCGAGGGGCAGGGCAGCCCGCCAGGGGGCAGGGCGGTCCGGAGGAGCTTCCGGTCCACACCGCAGCGCGCCGTCCCGTCCGGCTCCGGCAGCCGGGTACCAGGAGGAAGAGCCCGAAGGAGACCGGAGCCCCCGCGGGCAGCACGGGGTGCGGGCCCAGACCGCCCCCTCCGGTCTCCGGCAGGTGCACCGGGCGGCCCCCGGCCGCGCTTTCCGCGGACCCCGGACCCGGACTGCGCGCGGGGCCAGGCCGAATCCGGCCGGTTTGGCCACAAAGGCCCCAGGAAGCTTTCCTTGGCAGCAGCACGTCTCCAGCCTGCGGCCAGAGCGCAGGGGACCACGCGTTGTAAAACCCGGGCAGAGACCCGCGTGGGCTGCGCCGTGGGAGGGGTGGGTTGGCGAGCGCGCCCGCCCCCGCGAGGGGCCGCCAGGGTCGCCCAAGTCCGTGCGCTGGAACTTAACGTTGCTCCCCTTCGGTCTGCTGGCCAGAAGCACAATATCGGGGCGCGGGGGACGGGACGGTCATCGCGGCGAGCAAGGCGGGCGGAAGGACGGACACCCCAGTGCAGGGGTCGACAGACGACACAGGTAGGCGTTGCTGAGGAAGGAGGAAGGCAGGCCCCGGGCGCGCGGTCCCCGGTGGCGCGCCGTGATCGTATAGTGGTTAGTACTCTGCGTTGTGGCCGCAGCAACCTCGGTTCGAATCCGAGTCACGGCAGGAGCGCGGGGCCCCTCCTGCAAACCCCTGCGTTTTTCCCCGGGCGCCCGTGTCCTCCACCGCCCGCTCGCCTCGGGCGTCCCTCCCTTTTCTCTCTTTAATGCTTTTCTCCCCAGCCGGGCCCAAGTCCCGTGGCCCTGGGAGCGCCGGTTGGAAGTGCCCAGAGGAAACTGAAGTGACCTAAGTACACAGAGAAACCGTTCCCTTTTAAACAGGAGGAAATGACTGTCCAAACGCAGGGCCAGCTGACGGTGACGATGCTCCCCGGCGCGCAGAGGCCTTACGATGAATCACTCCGGCTGGGCACGGTCGCCGGTGCTGAAAACCTGTGACCTGATTTCTGGAGAAAATTGGAGGAATTTTTTTTTTTTTGGGGGGGGGGCATATGGCTGGGAAGAATAACCGCTACCTCTAGCCTCTTCTGTTTCCAGAGACTCAGAAAGGGGCAGGTGGACAGGCCGGCGGGTGTGGGGGAGCTGAGCTGATGTGGGAGGCAGCTGGAAGGAGACCCCCCAAGAACTACGAGAAGCTCCACCCCACAAGTGGCATCTCCTCTCTCCTGGGCCTTGTGGATTTTGAATGCTCAAAAAAATACTCTTTTCTATTTTGTTATATTTTTTAGCAGCTTCTAGCAATTTCAGCCTGAAGATCTTCCATTTCCAAAGCTTTCTCTTCCTAAGGCTTCACGGCCCCCATTCCTTCCCCAACTGTCTAAGTGGCATCGGTTCTGCCACTCACACCCACAAAGCTTCAGAGACGTTGTGACTGAGCTGAAGTGTCTTGTGCTGCCGGTGACGCCCCACAGGTGCCCCAGGGGCTTGACGGCACTCATACCAGTCGCCAGGGTCACCTGTACCACATCCACTCAGTTTTTTCTTTTATATGTGTAGCTTCCACTTAGTTTTACATGGGCAAGGACAGGGGTCAAGTGCGTATTTTACCTGGACGAGGACGGGGGTCAAGTGCGTACTTTACATGGGTGAGGACGGAGGTCAAGTGCATATTGACCCAGAAGGACCAGCTCCTGCCAATACTTTTGCCACCCGTGAATGAGGAGACTCTGATTTAGAACAGAGACAAACACCTTGATCTGGAAGTTCTCCAGAACACATTTTCTTCAGCTCCTAGTGGCAGGGGTCATGGGCCGTGGCCCAGCGGCTACCTCCTAGTAGGAGGGCCCGTGTCCTCAGTCTGGCCCTGAACTCTCTTGTAGTGCCAGGCGGTGAGGGGAGAAGACCTACACTCTGTGACTGGCTCAAAAGGCCCAGAGTTCGCTCGGCTCATACCACCCTTTACCTGGTCCCAAGCGCGTGTTTATATTAGATGTATCAGGTCCTCTGGCTCATGGCTCTATTGTGTTACTTTGAATTCACATCAGTAGCAAATCTGGTCTAAACTGGGGGGAGTTAGGTGATAAAAACCTTACACTGTCCAGGGGTCCTTTGATGAACGCGGGGGTATCGGTCTGGGGGCCTCCTCCACAACATGCCAGCGGCGTCTACAGGGGCAAAACTCCCCTCTGTGAGGACACTCGCGATCCGGTGTTTAAATTTCTCTGTGCCTCATCGTCCTCATCTCTCAATGGACGCGAATGAGAATTACCACTTCCTACGACTGTTCTAAAGATTTAAGGGCATGATAGGCATGGTGGCACTAGCTTAGTGAGGTACGGACCCCAAACACGATCAAATAAGCCATCGTTGTCATTGGTAAATAAATAAACCGGGCCGCTACTTACACGGAGGAAGGACTTTGCGCGGTGCTAAGGTGCAGACGCTGGTGCCAGACTCAGCATCTTTTTACGGTGACTGCGTGTTGTGCTATGTGATGGTGAGAAGCTAATTCCAGCCACGGCAGGAAAGGCTCTTTGTCCGTCCTCAGGATTAAGGTTTTTTTATGTCAAGATTTCCAGTAGGCTGTTTGTACAGCTGATCATGGCCAAAATGTTTGCTGTAACAGGTTCTAAGTTTGGGGAAAGCACGCAGGGAGGTCATGGGGAAGGCAGAGCAGAGGAGGAAGGCCCACAAGCCGAGGAATCAGGAAAAGGCAAGATTTACAGGCAAGAAGCTTTGTTCTGATAGGAGCAGGATCCAGAGGGGGCCGCCGGGCAGGGGCCTGGAGCAGTCGCTGCTCCCACGTGGGCAGCAGGCCACTCTAGTGCCCCCTTCGTGCCAACGCGGCTGCTCAGACTTGGGGAGGCTCTTCAACAGGAGAAGCGAAGGGCTTCTCCAGGGCCTCGGGCAGGCGTAGGTAGACTCCGTGAGAGCGGCAGGCAGGGCAGAGCCAGGCCTCGCGAAGAACCTGGGCCAGAAAGCTGCCACACACACGGGTCCTGGCCTGGGGACCAGCGAGGTATAAGCCAGAGGCCACCCTCTACTTGGTTACGGAACAAGGCCTCCCAAGGCCTTGCTCTTGCGGCCTGGCCTCGGGCCTTCAGTCTTTCCTCTAAGTGTGAGGCCCAGGGCAGGACAGACGGCTGCGGGCAGACGCTGGAAGGGGAGAGGGTCGGCAGTGAGCCCTAAGCTGAGCAGAACAGGTCAGAGCAGCCTGCATGGCGAGAAAGATGTCGACCTGCGTGGCATCCGCCTCACAGCCCTTGGCCGAGCCTGCCTAGGACAGAACTGTCAGCAATTCTCCAGCCGCAGCTAACATGTCTGAAATCTTCGCTTTTCGTGTTTCAGCCTGTGATCCGCCTATAATTAACTTCGACGTATATTTTAAAGTGTGGACTTTTTTCCCTAATACATATAATTGAGTCAGCGAGACTTCATGAATAGTGGACCTCGCCCTTCTGACCTGCCCTCCGCCCATGTCAGAGATGGTTTCAGTGTTTGCCTCGATACTGTCATCCATTCTGTTTCATTGGCTTATGTCTAGATCTCGGCAAAAATACCACGCATATTAACTGCTCTCCTTTACGTCTGATATTTACAAGAGAAAGCCGTTCTACCACCTCCATCTTCTTTTTGAAAATGATTTCGCTTGCACGCATGCCTGGGTGATTCAGTCGGTTGAACGACTGAGCAACCGGCTCTCGGTTTCCGCTCAGATCTTCCAGCTGGTGAGATGGAGCCCCGCGACCGGCTCTGTGCTGGCCGTGCAGAGCCTGCCTGGGATGCTCGCTTTCCCCCTCTCTCTTCCCCTCCCCGATCTCTCTCAAAATAAATAAATAAGCATTTTAAAAAATGATTTGGCTTGCCAAATCTCTCTAGTTCTTCCAAGTATTAGAATCTGTTGGAGTTCTGACTGAACTCTCATTTAATACATAATTTTCAAGAGACTTTGCATTTTTCTTTTATAAAGCTTTCATTCCTCTTAATACAGGACTTCTCTGCATTTATTTAAGTAAATCTTTCCATAATATTTTATGACTCTTCCTGTGTAAACATTATACGTAATTTGTCAGATTCCTTCTTAGGTATAGTTTTTCAGGCATTATTTTCTGTATGTGTCTAAATTAAAATTATGAACACATCCAGCAAGTGTGCTAACCTCAGCTACTGATTTTAAACATTTTTCGATTCTCTGTTTTCTCTATGGATATCATATCATTGGCAACTAATGATGCCTTATTGATTTTTTTTCAATGCTCATATATTCCTTTCCAGTTTTAAATCATCCTAACAGACAATGATTGCTCCCTAACAGACAATGGAATGAGTGACCTTAATTTTATCTGCATAGGTCTTATTTCAACCCTAAGTTCATCCACTAGTTATTGAAATCGCTTGTGAGAGTGTCTCTCCACATGCAGGTTTCTCTCAGCTTTGGGCCGCCTCGAAGAATTCCTCCCCAGACCTTCCTGAACTCTCGCAATCCCACCCCTCTCTTGCCTTATGTTTGCATCTCGTACTTTCTCTGTCCCCAGTCTCCCTATTTCTTAACTTACATTTTCATTTTTACATAGACCCTGAGGAAGACAGTACTAAAGATATATTTCGCAGGGCAAAGTACATTTGAAAACGTCTCTCACACTCATACTTGATGGACGCTTGGCTTTTAGTGGAATCCGGGTTGGACTTGGTCTTCTCTAACACTGGAAGCCATCGCTTCAGCGTCTTCTAGCTTCTGGCCTCGATCTTGCAAAGTCAGCTTTTCTGTCAACGGATTCACTTTGTGACTTGTTTTCTTTCCCCGTCTCTAGAGTATTTTATGCTCTTTTGTTTCCTCAATAGTCAAGCATCAGAATATTTTTACCCTTTTTACTGAATATCCAGTGATCCCTGACCACCTAGAATTTTTTGCTATAGGGCTGTGGTATGTACCTGATTTTTTGAGGTTTGTGTTTTTGCATTCTCCCCGTTATTTCTAGAAGTAATATTATTTATATTTTGAACATATTAGTCTTTTCCTCTACCGTACTTTTTTTTTTCCCCTCTGTCCTTCAGCACTCTGTTTTTGCTTCATCGTCCAGGACGCTAGCACACTTTATGATCTGCTTACTGAAGTTTTCATGTCTGCTGATATGTGTCCCTTTTACAGAAGCCCCTTTCCCTGCGTCGATGTGCCTGTTTCCGCGTCCACTGCGGCCTCCCACCTCTCCGGGCGTATCCGTTTATTCGCAGCATGGGTCTGTCGTAGCCTCGATCCCTCAAGCGGCCCCCTCCCCCACCCCGTCTTTTATTACCCTTCAAACCCGTAGTGTTCAAACCCGTAGCAATGCTGACTGTCCCATTCCCAGTCAGGAGCAGGGCACTGGCCGGGGCAGTAGCAGCTCCGGGAGGCCCGGTGAAGTCGGTGTCCCTCGTTTGCAGCGCAGAACCGCGCCTCCTGCCGCGACCGGCGCTCGCGGCCGAGAGGAGGGTCGTTCCGGTCCGGAGGCCCAGGCTGCGCACTGCTGACCTCAAGTCCTCGCCCGGGTCTGCGGGGTTGGGAGTCCCTGCACATCGGGCGCTCGGTGTCTTGGGGAGAAACCTCGGGCTTCCCGGACGCCGGTTCCTTTCTGCCTCTGACGGCGCCTGGACGTGGCAGCGAGAGACCTTTTCGGAGACCACCTGACGCGGCTCCACCCGCCTCCCGCTAAGCGCTGTATGAAGGTGAATCTCCCAAGCNCCTGCCGCGGGCTCAGGGCAGCGGGGCCTGCTCGCCAGCTCGGGGTTATGCGTCACGACGGGAGACAAAGGTTCTCAGTTACGGGGTCCAGAGCAGCCCCCCCAAATATGCATCGCTGGCATATTGATTATTCTGAGTTAAAGGTGCTGAAGGGCGAACTCTCGCTTTCCTTTTTCTTCCTGAGAGCAGGACCCAAGTCCCCCTGCGGGAGGCCCCACCCTGTCCCGGGAGGGCCGACGCCTTCTTACCCCCGGAGAGGGGGGCTTCCAGGCCCGGAGAATCTGTGCCGAATCTGGCTGAAGGGACCCTGGTCTTCGTGCTCGCTTGTCCCCCGCTAACTGCCCTTGGTCCCGCCCCGCTGCCCGTTTGTGCCACCGGGCCGGGGGCACGGGCTCCGAGTGCTTTTCTGAGTCTTCGTGTGAGCCGCCCCCCCCGCATCCATGTAAAAATTGCTTCATGAAACTTGTGTTTTTCTATTACTCTGTCTTCTATCAGTTTAATGTGTAGGCCCAGCCAGAAACCCTAAAAGCTCAGAAGAGAGATTTTACCTCCCTTACACAACCTTTCTCTCCCCCGCCCCCCTTCCTCTGACCCAGTGCGGGCCCGGCGGTCACCTGCGGACTCCGGGCTCCACTCTCCGAGCCTCAGTGAAAGTCAGGTCACGGTGAAGGCCACGAGGCCGAGGATGCTGTTTGTGGGAAATGTAATCCTGCGTGTTCCTTTGCGCTGCCCGAGGTCTTCTGTTTTCATTTCTGCTTAGAATCAAATGACAGTAGACCCTGACACTGACGGACTTGGGACGCTTATGCCGAATGCATGGTGGGCTAGGACAGTGACGCGAAGACCCCGCTGTGCCCCGTCACCCACTGCCTGGCAGGACGTCTGCCCCCAGCTCCTGTCGTCAGGTGCAGGCTCATAGGACACAGAAAAATAATCCAATAGCCTGAGAACAAATGAGACACTCATAGGTTTTCTGGAACCAGTAAGGGTTTCCAGTTCCTACTGAAAAGCACCGATTAGAAGACAAGGTTACGAGCCACAAGCAAGGGCTGGACCCGCACACGCTTTACGTCCAGAACCTCACCCGCTAGTCCGTCACAGCAACGTGGGGTCGCATCTTCCTCCCTTTTTCTTACAAGAACCAAAATACTTGCATACACTTCAGGGAGCCTGCGACTGACCTCAGAGGCCACGAAACACAGGCACATGCTTACAAGAATATAAACAAAAACCAAATCTTTGCAAGGTTATCTGATGGGAAATTCATAAAATATAATTCAAACAAGTGATTTATTAAAAGATATTCTTTACAGGGACACCTGGGTGGCCCAGTCAGTTAAGCGCCTCACTCTTGATTTTGGCTCAGGTCCACGATCTCATATTTGTGGGATCAAGCCGTGCGTCAGGCTCTGTGCTAACAGCACAGACGCTGCTTAGGATTCTCTCTCTCTCTCTCTCTCTCTCTCTCAAAATAAATAAACTTAAAAAAATAATAAAAACAAAATAAAATACATTCTTTCCATGCTATGACTTGTACCAGATGTTAGAGACATAACTAACATCTGGTTAACTAACATCTCCCCAAGTTTGCAGACATATGTTCTAACAGGAAAAACATAATTTCATTATATATAATTATATATTTTCTTAAATACATAATTACATAAAAACGTGAAGCAGCTAAGATAAAGGAAATGTAGGATGCTAAATGAGCAGTGCACATCTTGGACACCCTTACCAAACCGAAACTCTGTAACTGGAAGACACAATGCCAACAAATTGTCATATAAAAAACCAATACACTTATCTAGAAAACTAGATGGATCGATGTCTCAAATGTGAAAAAGAACATCTACACATTTTTTGTTTCTTAGAGAGAAGAACATTTTTTAACTTAGTAACAGAGAAAGGCCCTTTAAGCATAACCTCAAAAGTGCAAACCGTGGGGCGGCGGAAAGATAAAGCCTTAACGAAACCAAGGATCTGCCATCAGGTTCCTCCATCAACAGGTCAGCAGGTAACATCACGGTAGATGATACTGCAAGATCCCGAACTCACAGCAGCCTAATCGCCACAAGGCGCAACACAGCCTGCACGTAACATGAAAGAAACATCAGCCTCGGTGAGAACACAGGCCGATGAGAAGGGTCAATGCCAATGGCCAACAAACAGATGAACAAATGCTCCAAATCTTTAGAAGACATAACGGCAAATTTGGAAGAAACAACGATGAGACCCATCGCTCTGCACACACTAGATGACAAGCAGAAAGGGGGTCGTGCTGAGCGCAGAGACCAGGGAAAGGGCCGGGCGGCGGGGTGGGCACCGGAGCCGATGCGGGGAGCACTTACCATAGCGCCCCTGCACGCACATCCCAGTGAAATGCCCCAGCACGTACGTCAAGGGGGTGGCGTTATCCGGAATGGCGGGAGGGTGTGGGGGGCAGTGGAGGCAGCCGAAGTGAGTCCAGCACGGGGACGGCAGAGAGGAAAGGGGGGGGGCACCCACCGTGGGAATTTATACAGCATTGGAAGCAATGACTTCGGTGTGCACAGGACACCTCTGATGGATCTTAAAGTCATAATGGGTTTTAATATAATTTGTTGTCAAATTGGCTTATAAACTCACAATCCTTTTAAAAGGCATCAATATAGATAACACACCACTATGTAAATGCATAATATATGTGCACAAAATGTCAGCTTTGCAAAAGCGACACACCAAAACGCTGCACCACAGACCAATGAGCTCATATAAGGAGAGGAATGATGCAGCGCTGGGGACACAGGGAAAGCATGATCTCCACGTGTCACAAGAAATGGCGAAACGGGGTAGGTACAGGCCAGACTGGCTGGGAAGAGCCGGGGAGCAGGGGGCGGTGTCCAGAGGAAAGCTGGGGCACAGAGACCCGTCTGTCCCTAGGAAATCTCCGAAGTGACTTCTCACCCCTGCAGGCTTGCCCTTTGTGGCTGCCAGCGACGCGTGTGCCCTCATCACCCAGAATGCACGAAGCAGGTACCTAAACTCAGGGTGACGCTCCCATCTGCTCTCCATGCTAAGCTGCGAATATTCCGGCCACGGGAACCACAGCCCCCGTCTGCTTCCCCCCACCTGGCGCAGAACTTGTAGGGGACAGGTCATGTGACTGTAAGATCCCCTGCCCCATGCCAAGCCCAGATCCCACAGCACCCCAGGGGGTGTACCCCGATTTTCTCCTTCTCTGTATCCCCCCTCAGCTTTTCCCTCTTGACAAAGACAAAGATCAAGTCAGTTTTAACCCAGCGGGTCAAACAATGAATGAAATGAGACTGCGTCAGAATAAAGGTTCTTCCTGCAGGACTCCACACAGAGCAACAAGTGTGTTGGGGTCCAGACTCGCTTTGAAACAGAGGGCCTGACAGCACCTGGCTTGGGCGGGGGGAGGGCACATTGTTTGAACGTGCTTTCTTTACCTCCATCCAGGATACAAATTCTGTAAGAAAAGAAAGTTTTGTCTATTTTTTGTTCACTGTTCTATCTCCAATGCCTAGAAAAGTACCTGACTGGTTAGCGACTCCACATTGCGGACAAACGAGTTCAAGGAGAAACAAAACTAAAATGTGTTGCAATAACAAACATGACCTCTAGATGGCGATAGTCACCACGAAATAGGAATTTAACCCATTTTTTTTTTTATTTGAAATTTTTTAAACCTTCCTTGAATTCAAGAATGCATTTTCTTCAAACGTTGAAGCTTCTGTTTAAGTACAAGCTCAGAAACACAGGTATCTTCTCTTTGTCACACAATCAAGTACATTTCCGACAAGTTGCTACAATTCACAGAAAATGGTATAAATATGATATAACTGAACATAAACTCAAAAAGGGGCTCTGTGGCTTAGCTGGTCAAAGCGCCTGTCTAGTAAACAGGAGATCCTGGGTTCGAATCCCAGCGGGGCCTTCTTTGTTTAGTTTTCTATTTTCAATTCTGTAAGTTGCCCCTGAATATGTGGGAGATGCATTCGGGAATTTGTGCAGCAGGTAAAGCCTGCACTGAATTGTTACTCCAGGCGAGGAGAGTCTCTTCCCAGGTAAGTGCATCCCATTACGAGGGACTGGGATGAAGGGAAAATGAGTAAGAGGTCTGTAGCTGATAGAAAGGGACGGGGCCCTGCAGTAGAGACGGAAGCCACGACTCACGCTGTGACCTGGGGGTTCAGTCCCGGATCTCGGAACCTGGGACGTCGTCGGCTAACTGAGGGAGTGTGGTTGTCCCCTGTCAGGCAGAGAATAAGCCGCGGCGTCTGGCTTGAGTCAGACTTCCACTCTGGCCACCGTGGTTTTGCCCGGGCCCAGGNGAATGAGGGAAGACACCACAGACAGACCGGCGCCTTCCGGAGTCTGTGGAGCCCCGGCCTAGCACTGGGCTTTTCCACTGTACGTAAAGAGATCTCGAAGGTTCTGAGTGGGGCTCCCCAGGAGTCACTGTGTCTTCACCTAACGCAAGAGGCCCAGCACAGCGCCCGAAAGCCGGTTCACACCCGCAGCAACCCTCAGTCCATCTTTCTTTTATTCCTAGCAGTTCCCCTCTCCCAACTTCCAAAAGAATGTGGACAAAAAAGACGACCGAGGTGGCGGGTTAGCCCCCCTCCCCGCCCCCAATATGCTACGTGGGCACAAGGATTACTGTGAGCTGAAAGCAAGAGAGAATTAGGACAGAAGTTTACCGAGAGGTCCCTTCTCCCCTCTGCCGAGAAAGACAGAGGTTCACCCCCAGACAACCTGAGACCCCACGGCCTGGAAATGCAGTAACGACCCTTACTGACTGGCCTGCCGCTCTGCCCTCGGCCTGACACGCATTCCTTTGTTCCATGATTTCGGCACAAATCTGCTGTTCTTTGTTGGAGACACCGTATAAGCTGGACTTCTAAGCCACCGCGCCAGGTACGCATTTTCCCTGGGTGCCCCTTGCCTACGCCGGAGGCAGACGTGTTCACAAACTTCGGTCGGCTTTTCTCTCTTGCTCATTACAGGGGTCTCAGCGAAGACCTCAGAAAGGCAGGGGGGAAGTCTCTTGCCCGCCTCCGTCCCAAGCCTCCAGCACCTTTAATTCTGCAGGATTCTCTGCTTGGAACCTAATCGAGTGAAGGCTGAAAAACACCTTGGGAATGTGTACATCACACATTCCAGTGCGATTCCTGCCCGGTCCCTTCCAGAACCTCAGGGGGGAACAGATGTGCCACCGGGTACCTGTCAGGAAGTGGCCCGGACAATCCTTGTGCGAAATAGGAAGTAAAACTCACAAACCAAGGGCCAAACTCTGCCCACGGGACGCTCTCCACACTCACTGCAGGTTTCAGGCCTTGCAGCCTGGCTGACGGACAAGGAAATGGAATCCTTGGGGCGCCTGGGTGGCTCAGTCGGTTGAGTGTCCAACTTCGGCTCAGGGCATGATCTCACGGTTCATGGGTTCGAGCCCCACATCGGGCTCTGTGCTGACAGCTCAGAGCCTGGAGCCTGTTTTGGATTCTGTGCCTCCCTCTCTCTCTGACCCCGCCCCCACCGTTCATGCTGTCTCTCTCAGAAATAAATAAAACATAAAAATTTTTAAAAAAATGAAATGGAATCCTCCCCCCTCTCTCTTTTGCCACATTTAGGAAAGAAGGAAGAAGGAAGTCAGGAGCAATGACAGAAAATGACACAGAAATGGTGCCAACATTTCAAGCTTTGCAAGATAACGGATTCAGTGAAGATTTTTTTTCCTTAGAAGACTGACAGGAAACCTTCTTAGAAAGATAACGATTAGAACAAATCCAAGAAAGCAGAACAGACACATCAAAATAAACAAATAAAAAGGCCTCAAACAAAAGGAAAAACACTTCAAAATAAGAGTATCTGACTGGTTTACAAGCAGCGGCCTTGGTTTTTAAATAGATTTGTGAATCAAATCCCGAGATACGGCCTTTAATGATGTTAGTTCACACTCAGGAGCGGACAGAGCATTTCTCACCATGAGGATTCCATCGCTAGAGCATCCCGCTCCTCGTCTCATGCTTCAGTGTTCCAGACGGTTCCCCTGCGAGTGAGGTCACAAGCCGGGATCCCAAGGGCCCCTTACGCTGGAAAGATGCGATTAGAAAACATTGTAAACAATTGGATAAATGATGTCTTGAAGGTTTAAGTATCTAAAATCCAAACTGAGAGTCCTGTTCCATTACCAACACTTGCGACGCGCAGTTTTAAACATCTTAGCTATTGCCGCACTTGGAGACTACGCAGGCGAATGCAATCCATGTTGCTAACATCTCAGCTAAACACTGTGAGATCAGTTCTAACCTCGCAGACTTCTGAGGCCAGCACAGTGTCGAAATGTCCCAGGATGTGGAAGAGCATCGTGAAGGGCAAAATTCGAAAATTAATTTTATCTTCATGTATAATACCTGAGTTTGAAAAGCCATGAAATGTATTAAAATCTGGGAAAGTCTGCTTCACTTTGATGTGCTTGTTTCTTTGGTTTACTGCTTGTTGCCTTCGCCCATCATACGACCAGGTTCTTTCTGTTTTCCCCTGTGTAATCTTCTCCAATAGCAAATATTCTGTTTTTAGCAGAATAATCTTTGATAGTTTATGCCAACTGTGTCATCTTTACTGAAGAAAACAAATGTTTCTTACACAGGAATAAGCTGAAGTCCTATATTATGGTCATGTTACCTTCTGTGCCTAGTTTTGAATGTTTTATTGTACTTTGAAACCACAAGCCATGTTATTTTCTACAGCAATCGGGATCTGATTCCTCTCCTAAGTGTTCAAATGTCCTGATACCTTTTAATTTTTACCTTCCCTAATTTAAATCCTAAATGTCAATGAAAGTTTCAAGACACAATTTCCACCTACAGCTGTTGTTGAGACTTCCCAGAAGGTGCCTGGAAAATCCTAACGGTTTGCTCTTTCCCCCTTTGCAAAAAGAGAGAAGCTGAGGAGAAGCAGGGCTGTGTGGTGCTATTATTGAGGAAATGCACAGCAAGAGCTGACCGTTGGGGTCGGGGGTGGGGGGGTGCTGGGAGGAGGAAGACGGCAAGAGAGGCTTGGTCTTCCGTAAGTCAGATCTGCATGGGTGAAACGTTACCATAAATATTTCAGAAAGTGTACACCAAGTGGGAAATTCCTGGAGACTTAGCAACGCTCTTACTGTCCATGACATGTTCCGACCGACACAGCAGGCGCTGGCGCTGTTCTGCCCGCTACCAGACAGTGGAGGAGGGTGTAACCAGGCAGAACTTCAGCTAGTTTTGTAAATGTTAACTTGGTGGCAACTTTACTGCTTTAATTCGAATCTAGCATCTTGTGGGCTTCTGAATTTCCAATGGGGTTTACATCACTTACCTATGGAGTCTTATTATATATAAACATGTAGAACTTACTTCAGACTTCCCACAACTCTGTTTCATATTGTTGATACATTCTTACCATGTGATTTGTGTATTCCTGGCATATTATGCCTCAGGATTATTATACGTCTGTTTCAAGACTTTTTCTCTGTGGAGATTGTGTTCATCCACTTCTACAAACCAGATGCAGTGTTTTCAATATGGTAAGTCATTATGTTGGCAGCTATTGTGTCTAAAACATATTTTGGATTGTCTTTGTCATCTTGTTTTGTGTATCATAGAAACAACCAAAACTCCTTCTTAGTGGCATTATCCTTGTTATGGATTCTTTCGCTTTTGAAAATCATAATAAATTAATTATGACCCCCTCAAATCTTCTGACATCCACATACAGTTACCTTGTTTTATGTCACATCCCTGAAAGCACTCGCCATCAGCTGCAGGCCAGAGCGCTTTACCTTCAACAAAGCACGGGCGTTTCAGCCCCGCAGGAGACTCTGCCGCCAGATGCACCTGCTTACAGACTCCCGATGCCTGGCTTCAACGTTAACACCACAACAGTCCTACTGAGCCTGGGTTTCCAGAACTCTGCCCCCGAAGCACACGGGTTCCTGAAACTGTGTCGGGGCGATGAAATGACTCTGCCAGCAGAAAGACGCTTCCTTTTCAACAGAAGAGAGAGAACACACTTTACTAAGCGTTAACATGTTTATGTGCATAGACGGCAGCACAAAAGTGACGACAAAATTATGACAAAATCTCACTCATTGTTTACAGCAAAGCTGAAGAAAGAATAGTAACTTCTGTGTACTTCCTTGAGAAGCAAGCAGCTGCACCTGAGGAGAGTCTCCTGGAAACGTCAGGAGAGACCCCTGAGCCACTCCTGGGGGTGCACTGCTGCCTATCGAGAGGCTGTCTGGCCCACAACCTTAGGAACGCTCTACACTGTAAACACTGAAGACTGGACTTAGTCCACAGACATACTTGTCTCTCCTCTGAAGATTCCAGTGAGAATCAGATTCACTAGGTGTCCAAGAACACACTGCACGGCCTGGGGCGGGGCTGGGGGGCAGAGAAGGGCACGTTTCCTACAGAAACAGAGAAAACCATTTTCTTTGACCCTGACACCTGTTAACTCAAGATCTAGTGATGGGGCGCCTGGGTGGCTCAGTCAGTTAAGCGGCTGACTTCTGCTCAGGTCATGATCTCCCAGTTTGTGAGTTCAAGCCCTGCACTGGGCTCCATGCTGACAGCCCAGAGCCTGCTTGGAATTCTCTCTGCCCTTCCCCTGCTTGTACACTTTCTCAAGATAAGTAAATTAGAAGGAAAAAAAAAGATGTAGTAGAATAAGAACTACATGGGACTGACTGAGGGCTGCTAATTTTGTCTGGAACAGGAAGCTGCTACAGGGTCCGCCTTCTAGATCCACAAAGAAGCCCTTTCTCTTCCCTCTTAAGGATCCACGCTGTGAGTTGTAACAATTTAAGTAGACTTCACTTTTGTGAACTGAAACCGTTGAAAACACCCTATTGTCTAACAACATGCTCATTTTCATATCGGACTCATCGTTTTACCTTTTTCTGAAATCACCTTTGAACAAACCTATCCATGATGTCCTTTGATCAACGGTGTGCTCTGGCGCTCCCGCCTCGCCACCATTTGAAATGCCCTACGGTCCCACAGAGAAGGTGTTTGCTCACAGCGTCACGGAAAACCGAAGCTGCCCTCCCCTCCAGCCCTGCCTGCGCACCTCCGGCGTCAGGGGACAAGTCCGCGTCCCGCCTGAGGCTGGCCCTGCCGCACTGAAGCAGGCTCCGTGCCTGCATCCTCCGGAGCAGCGCCAGCCCTGGGGCGCTGGGACGCGCTGCGAGGGGCTGCTCCAGGACCCAGCAGGGTGCAAGGCAGTGTGCACAGTGCGACCCTTCATGTCACCGTGAAGGAAAACGCACACTGGGATTTACAGCTGCGGGGAGAATGCACGAGGAAGCGAGGATATCGCACCTCCACAGGGGACAGCGGTGCAGGCGCAG
>NW_027530352.1:78240-81713 GCF_008692635.1 Crocuta crocuta | reverse complement strand
TTATGGTCATGTTACCTTCTGTGCCTAGTTTTGAATGTTTTATTGTACTTTGAAACCACAAGCCATGTTATTTTCTACAGCAATCGGGATCTGATTCCTCTCCTAAGTGTTCAAATGTCCTGATACCTTTTAATTTTTACCTTCCCTAATTTAAATCCTAAATGTCAATGAAAGTTTCAAGACACAATTTCCACCTACAGCTGTTGTTGAGACTTCCCAGAAGGTGCCTGGAAAATCCTAACGGTTTGCTCTTTCCCCCTTTGCAAAAAGAGAGAAGCTGAGGAGAAGCAGGGCTGTGTGGTGCTATTATTGAGGAAATGCACAGCAAGAGCTGACCGTTGGGGTCGGGGGTGGGGGGGTGCTGGGAGGAGGAAGACGGCAAGAGAGGCTTGGTCTTCCGTAAGTCAGATCTGCATGGGTGAAACGTTACCATAAATATTTCAGAAAGTGTACACCAAGTGGGAAATTCCTGGAGACTTAGCAACGCTCTTACTGTCCATGACATGTTCCGACCGACACAGCAGGCGCTGGCGCTGTTCTGCCCGCTACCAGACAGTGGAGGAGGGTGTAACCAGGCAGAACTTCAGCTAGTTTTGTAAATGTTAACTTGGTGGCAACTTTACTGCTTTAATTCGAATCTAGCATCTTGTGGGCTTCTGAATTTCCAATGGGGTTTACATCACTTACCTATGGAGTCTTATTATATATAAACATGTAGAACTTACTTCAGACTTCCCACAACTCTGTTTCATATTGTTGATACATTCTTACCATGTGATTTGTGTATTCCTGGCATATTATGCCTCAGGATTATTATACGTCTGTTTCAAGACTTTTTCTCTGTGGAGATTGTGTTCATCCACTTCTACAAACCAGATGCAGTGTTTTCAATATGGTAAGTCATTATGTTGGCAGCTATTGTGTCTAAAACATATTTTGGATTGTCTTTGTCATCTTGTTTTGTGTATCATAGAAACAACCAAAACTCCTTCTTAGTGGCATTATCCTTGTTATGGATTCTTTCGCTTTTGAAAATCATAATAAATTAATTATGACCCCCTCAAATCTTCTGACATCCACATACAGTTACCTTGTTTTATGTCACATCCCTGAAAGCACTCGCCATCAGCTGCAGGCCAGAGCGCTTTACCTTCAACAAAGCACGGGCGTTTCAGCCCCGCAGGAGACTCTGCCGCCAGATGCACCTGCTTACAGACTCCCGATGCCTGGCTTCAACGTTAACACCACAACAGTCCTACTGAGCCTGGGTTTCCAGAACTCTGCCCCCGAAGCACACGGGTTCCTGAAACTGTGTCGGGGCGATGAAATGACTCTGCCAGCAGAAAGACGCTTCCTTTTCAACAGAAGAGAGAGAACACACTTTACTAAGCGTTAACATGTTTATGTGCATAGACGGCAGCACAAAAGTGACGACAAAATTATGACAAAATCTCACTCATTGTTTACAGCAAAGCTGAAGAAAGAATAGTAACTTCTGTGTACTTCCTTGAGAAGCAAGCAGCTGCACCTGAGGAGAGTCTCCTGGAAACGTCAGGAGAGACCCCTGAGCCACTCCTGGGGGTGCACTGCTGCCTATCGAGAGGCTGTCTGGCCCACAACCTTAGGAACGCTCTACACTGTAAACACTGAAGACTGGACTTAGTCCACAGACATACTTGTCTCTCCTCTGAAGATTCCAGTGAGAATCAGATTCACTAGGTGTCCAAGAACACACTGCACGGCCTGGGGCGGGGCTGGGGGGCAGAGAAGGGCACGTTTCCTACAGAAACAGAGAAAACCATTTTCTTTGACCCTGACACCTGTTAACTCAAGATCTAGTGATGGGGCGCCTGGGTGGCTCAGTCAGTTAAGCGGCTGACTTCTGCTCAGGTCATGATCTCCCAGTTTGTGAGTTCAAGCCCTGCACTGGGCTCCATGCTGACAGCCCAGAGCCTGCTTGGAATTCTCTCTGCCCTTCCCCTGCTTGTACACTTTCTCAAGATAAGTAAATTAGAAGGAAAAAAAAAGATGTAGTAGAATAAGAACTACATGGGACTGACTGAGGGCTGCTAATTTTGTCTGGAACAGGAAGCTGCTACAGGGTCCGCCTTCTAGATCCACAAAGAAGCCCTTTCTCTTCCCTCTTAAGGATCCACGCTGTGAGTTGTAACAATTTAAGTAGACTTCACTTTTGTGAACTGAAACCGTTGAAAACACCCTATTGTCTAACAACATGCTCATTTTCATATCGGACTCATCGTTTTACCTTTTTCTGAAATCACCTTTGAACAAACCTATCCATGATGTCCTTTGATCAACGGTGTGCTCTGGCGCTCCCGCCTCGCCACCATTTGAAATGCCCTACGGTCCCACAGAGAAGGTGTTTGCTCACAGCGTCACGGAAAACCGAAGCTGCCCTCCCCTCCAGCCCTGCCTGCGCACCTCCGGCGTCAGGGGACAAGTCCGCGTCCCGCCTGAGGCTGGCCCTGCCGCACTGAAGCAGGCTCCGTGCCTGCATCCTCCGGAGCAGCGCCAGCCCTGGGGCGCTGGGACGCGCTGCGAGGGGCTGCTCCAGGACCCAGCAGGGTGCAAGGCAGTGTGCACAGTGCGACCCTTCATGTCACCGTGAAGGAAAACGCACACTGGGNAGCTACCGACCACGTGCAGGTACTACCTTATCGGAGCGAAGCAGAAGCAGGCGGCGCCCCAGGCTCGCAGCAGGTGTAGAAGGGCCGGGCTCAGACCTCCGTCTCCAGGCAGGCTGCGGGCGGGTGGNCCGGAGGAGGGGCCCTGTAGCTACCGACCACGTGCAGGTACTACCTTATCGGAGCGAAGCAGAAGCAGGCGGCGCCCCAGGCTCGCAGCAGGTGTAGAAGGGCCGGGCTCAGACCTCCGTCTCCAGGCAGGCTGCGGGCGGGTGGCCCCTTCCTCCCCGAGGTCAGCATCGACCTGTGAGTCCTGGTACTTCGGATCTGTGGGTGCCGTGTTTAATAGACAATGAACACTGAATATTCTTTATTGGCCTTTTAAAACACGTTTTTCAGCCTTTAACTGTTGTTGACCTAGAGGACGCAGCACGGACCACACAGAAGATTCCTGCTTTCTGGGATTCATTGAGCATCTCCTACGTCCCCGGCCCCACGCTCGAGGCCCTGCTTACGTTACTGTGCAATCAGTAGGGCTAATGTCACTTTCGTGGCTGCCCCGTACTCGGCAGCGGGGAAGCGCGGAGCACGGGGGCAGCTGGCCGAGCAGAGCGAGCGGCGAGGGGCAGCAGGTGGAAGAACTCCGGGGAAGGAAATGGCGGGCGCTAGGACCCGGGGCAAGACCTCCGGAAGAGGACGGGGCTGGCGTTAGGACCCGGGGCGGCCCGAGGCTTCCCACGCGCCCGCTGAGCATGCGCGGCCAGGACCGGGTTCCGGCTCTTCCGGGAACTCGGGCGCCCCCCGCCCCCTCACCTGCCGGGTGGGGGG
>NW_027530352.1:77367-78090 GCF_008692635.1 Crocuta crocuta | reverse complement strand
TGCCGCAGCGCAGGGTCTCCCGCGGGGCTGAGGCCCTCTGACCGTCCCCTCCCCCCGTTTCCTTTACAAGCCCTTCCGCCCGGACTCTCGGACGCCATTGCTTCTTTCACAAAACCAAGGCTTCCCGAAGCCCCGCCCGGCAGTGGTGACGCAGGGCTCTGTAACCGGGTGTAAGGCTGCAGAGTCCACGTGACGGGTTGGCTGCAAAAGGAAAAGCAGCGTACTCTGTGGCCCGTACGGGGATCGAACCCGCGNGCCTGGGGGCCCCCCCCCTCGCCGGAGCCCCGGGCCCCTCTCCATCCCCAGGGAACCCAGACACCCCAGATCCGTGGCAAAAGAGGTCGAGACCAGGGCGCGTTCGCAGCCTGGGCTGCTGTCTGGGCCTGAGAGAGCGGGGGGGCTCGGCCCGGGTGGGTCGACGACGAGAAGGGAGGCGGNCTGTGGCCCGTACGGGGATCGAACCCGCGACCTTGGCGTTATTAGCACCACGCTCTAACCAACTGAGCTAACCGGCCCGCGCTGGCCCGGCCGCTTTACTTACGCTCTTTAAAGTCAACACGAAACAGAGGCGACGCGCACCTTTTCCTGCAGAAGGTTTGTTTCTCCTCTAAGGAAACGGAAGAGACGTCCCAGGGCCGACACGGCGGAGCCGGGCTTCTTCCCGGGGAAACTCAGTCCTCCCCAGACTGCGCCGCACGGGGCTCCCTCTCTCCGACCCAGCCC
>NW_027530352.1:76587-77300 GCF_008692635.1 Crocuta crocuta | reverse complement strand
CGCGCGCCCCCCCCCCGCCTGGGGGCAGGTGTCAGGAGCCGCGCAGCCGCAGACCCACCCTCTGCGCGTCCTTTCTCGGTCGGCCCCTACGCCCTCCCGTTTCTCTTCTCACTTTGTTCATTGACCCACTTTACGCACACAGGTGTCTGAGTCCTCGAAAGGCACGGTTTCTTTTTTTCTATTTGAGAAAGGAGAGCTGTAATCTTTCAACAAGGCGGATCAACTATTTACTTACTTTCCATCATGCAATTTATAAATTTCGTTTTTAATTTCAAAATAAAAGCTGTAAGGCCATGCTCCTTATCTTTAGCACATTCCTTTAACTTTGAGTCCGCGTCCTCCACACCGCCTGGTAAGTTGTCTTCATTTGCTTTGTCCTGTCGTAAAAATTCAGTGGACGTTGAACTGAAAACCCAGGACTTTTTGCTCTTCGTGGTCCCTTCTCTTCTCTTCGTGCTTTAGTACCGCACCACTGGCTTTCCAAACCCTGAGATCTCGCTCGCTCGCTCGCTCGCTCTCTCTCTCTCTCCCTAATGGCCAGGGTGTCAGCTGTTTGGATTGCTGGCATGTCTTTGCTCTCCAGTCTCCCCTAGGCTGTTTTTTTGGCTGGGAGGTCTCTCTCCTTCCAGAGAGCCTCGGAGAGCTTTCTCTCGGCTCTCACCCTGGCTCTTGGCAGTTTAAAACAAAGTGCCTTCGTCAGGCAGAGAAGGACA
>NW_027530352.1:59165-76539 GCF_008692635.1 Crocuta crocuta | reverse complement strand
TCTCTCTCTCTCTCTCTCTCTCTCTCTCTCTCTCTCTCTCCTAGAAATAAATTAAAAAAAAAAAACCTTAAAAAAGATTTTTTTAAAACAAAGTGCCTTGGCTCGGTCCCCTTAGCTTCCTGCCCTCCTCGCTGGCTTTAGAGGCTTTCCTCGGGGGAGAGGGGTGGGGGGCGCCTCAGTGGGTATTTCTCTCCACTTTCTAGCCTTTTCCCTCGCCCCCTTTCTGGCTTGCTCTCCCACAGCAGAGAAGGTGGCTGTGGTTTTGGCTACGTGGGATTCTCTGCTTTGGTCAGGCAGGCTCGCCAGCAGACTTTAAAAATCTCTTAGAGTTTCTTCAGTCTCTCCCCAGTGGGGTCTTCACAGTTTTCGCTTCCTTCGCTCCTCGGCCCGTCTGCCAGGGATAAGGGCAATGAGAGGTCTTTCTGGAGTTCAGTCTCCTTAGGTGCTTTTTTTTTTTTTTTAATGTTTTATTTATTTCTAGGAGAGAGAGAGACAGCGTGAGCAGGGGAGGGTCAGAGAGAGAGGGAGTCACAGACTGAAACAGGCTCCAGGCTCCGAGCTGGCAGTCAGCACAGAGCCCGACGCGGGGCTCGAACCCACGAACGGCGAGATCATGACCTAAGCGAAAGTCGGACGCTTAACCGGCTCAGCCACCCAGGCACCCCATCCTTAGGTGCTTTTGTAACCTCCACCCCCTGGTGTGTTCAGAAAACCTGACGTTCTGAAGTCTATGGGCTTGCTGTAGTCAGCAGGCTGAGAGGGAGACACAGCTGCACTTTGCACAGCGTAACCAAATTTTCCAGATTCCTGTGCCAAAATTGCTTTTGTCATCCCTGAAACGAGTCCCTTTAAAATATACATGGCAACAGCCTAGCCACTCTCACTAAAGAAACTAACCATGTGAGGGCCTACATTGTGTCACGTGATTGCGTGTTGTTTCAAGTAAACTTTCCATCACACATCGTTTATTCAATTGATATTAAGAGACAGTCATGATTGTTCTTATATTGAAGTTGGGAAAATTAGAAATAATAATAATAATAATAAATGCTGCCATGGAAATGTCCAGAAGGGAAGTGGCTGACCACTTACAGGTGCATTGCCAGGCTTTACTTAGACTTCTGGGTGAGATTTCGGGGTACCTGGGAGGGGCAAGAGAATGTCATGGGGAGTTTAGGAGACATTTCATAAAGTTACCTATAATACTCTTCACTGACTTCAGGAACGTTTATGGACATTCTGCCATGATCCAGTCTAGCCTTCACTATGGCAGCGCATAATGGCCCAAAGACACACATGGTCCCTCCCCCCACCTCCCAGAGCGTAAAGTCTAATAGCACCCATGGTATATGATTAGTTGTCTAAGTGCAGGCACGGTCTTTTCCACACAGGCAGTGTCTTTGTTTTACCTTAAGACGGATCTTCTCTTGTTCTTCAGGTCTGGTGCTGATGTCTTTTCCGTGCAAACGATCAGGACAGGCTAGTGGCACTGCCCGATGAAAGCACTTAAACTATGCGTCATGGAAGACTTTCATATTCTGGGTTCATAGCACATCAGAATAAACAGAATGTCCTGTGTTAGAGGCCTTCTCCCTTTCTTTCTGTAATTTTGGAGTGTAGATCACCAGCAACGCTGAAGATTAGCTTGCCAGCGCACACTGTGGGATGCTCAAGTTTAGAAGTCAAGCAATGGAGAAAAATGTGAACCTTTAAGTCAACCAGGAAATAAGGACTCTGAGGTCAGGAGATGACAGTGAGGTCTTCTGTAGAGAAATGCTAACATGAAGGGCTGGTCTATGTAAAAGTTTGTACAAAAAAATCACTCCAAGTGTGGCCTCAGGAGAGTATCTTAAATTCAGTCTTGGAAACCATGGAGTGCAGAATTTTCCTTCTGTAACCACTAATAAATTGTGGAGAGCAGTGGAGTCTGAATGCAGGCATCAAAACAAGTTGAGGGGCCCCTGAGCGGCCCAGTCGGTTAAGCACCCGACTCTTGAGTTTGGCTCAAGTCATGATCTCGCAGTTTGTGAGTTCGAGCCCCCCATCAGGCTATGCGCAATCAGCTTGGGATTCTTTCTCTCTCCCTCCCTCTCTCTGTCTCTCCTTTCAAAAATAAATAAATAACTTTAAAAAGAAAACAAAAACAAGCTGAGTGGGATGTAGGATTTGGCATTTGGTCTCACTGCATATTTGTCATTTGGGTCAAGTGACAGAAGTTCGCTGGTCCCCGTGCAGCACCTTTCTGCTTCTCCGTCATCTCCTGGACTTCTGTTTCCTCTTACCACCATCAGAGCACCCGCCATACCTACAGAAAGTTGCTGCTCAACCAATTTTTGAAAACGGGACTATGAATGGCCAATTTCTTCTTTCAATCTCAAGTGAGGAAATAGAACACGTATTCAAATTAGTTTTATGCAATATTTCTAGTGTGTCTTCACTTGGTTTCAATTGGCTTAACTTAAATTCCCACAAATGTGAGCATTGATCTCTAAGGAACGTGAGAACAATAAGAAAAGTAAACAAATCTGGTATAATGTATATAAACTGACTACTCCCATTAGGATTCTCTCCTGTGAACTAATCCCTCTGAAGCCATGGGGTGGGGCAGGGAAAGCTTAAGTTGTTTTTAATAGAAGTTGAACGTGTCATGATGCTTCCCATCATTCCTCCAAAGCTCACACAAAAGTCATGTGAAGGCATTTTGAGCAATAAGTCAAAGAACTCTGTATCTGAAATGATCGTTTCGGGACAGCAAATGAGTACTCATGTTTTGTTTATTTGTTGCTGGATCCTGGTACCCAGACGTGACAAATGTCGTCAGTAACATGACCTAACACTACAAAGCGTAGTGACTTTGAGCGAAGGAGGGAAGGAGGACTCACAGGTTGGTTGTGAGTGAAGATAGGGCAGCCCAGTCTCGGGCAGAGGAATGAGGGAAGGAATTCATAGGGGTTATCAAGAGTAACGGTGGGACCGGACGTGGCCTGGTTGTGAAAACTGCTGCACATTAGATTCTGGTTATTGGGAAAGTTTCACCAGGAAGTAACCAGATGACATCTTGAAGGAAAGAGATCACTTGGCAACACCAAGCAGATGAGAAGAGAAAACACTTAATAAAAGACTAAGAGCAAATGAAACAATATAAAACATGTTTTGAGATCTGAAAGTGTTAAATCTTAAGCTTTTTAATTCAGCTTTTAAATTTTGAGATCAATGTGGATTCATATACAGTTGTAAGAAATAATAGTGTTCCCGTGTGCCCTTTATAGTTTTCCCCAACAGTAACATCTTGCAAAACAGTATTACAACCCGCATATTGACATTCAAACAGTCAAGATCCACAACATTTCCAACGTCCCAAGGATTCCTCAAATTGCCCTTTTATAACTATATTTACTTCCTGCCTGCCTGCAGCCCCTCCTTAACCACAGGCAACCACTAATCTATTCCCCATTTCTGTAGTTTTACCATTTCAAGAATATTCTATAAATGAAGCCATATAGTATGTAGCCTTTGGGAATTTTTTTTTCACTCCAAAATTCTCTGCAGATTTATCCAGATTCTTACAGGTATCAGTAGTTGGTTCCTTTTTACTGCTGAGTCATATTCCATGGTATCGATATTTAATCATTCACTCCTTGAAGGACATCTGGATTTTTTCTGGGTTTTGGCTATTCTGAATAAAGTCGGTGTAAACATTCACACATGACTGAAAGAGAGAAAAAATAATTTTCCCTCTACCCTTTTCAGTTCTTGGCTGAGGCCCTTCCACCACCCCTTAGAAAAGACAGATTAACAAAAGTAAAAGAAACAGAAGTTTAATAACATATATACCTCTTGTATACAATGGAGACATCCAGGAAAACCATGTCACCACCACGTATACAGAAGACATACGTATTATTAAACTTCTACTCCTTTTTCTCTTGACAGTTTGTCCTTTATTGCAGGGAGGTCTCAGCCAAGAATCTAGAACGGTAGAGGGAAAATTACTTTTTCTCCCCTACACAGTTAATTGTGTGGACATAAGTCTTCATTTCTCTAGCGTGAACGCCAAGGAAAGCAATTGTTGGTCGCATGGTGATTTTATTAGTTTCTAAATAGTTGCCAATGTATTTCCAGAGTGGCTGAATTACAGTCCCACCTGCAATTATGGTGTATTGGTTCACTGGGGCTGCTGTAAGGGCCATTTCTGTTGTTCTGTCTTCCAGTTCACTCATTCTTTCCTCTGTCCTTTGCATTCTGCCATTGAGCCCAAGCTCTGAGATCTTTATTTTGATTATTGAAGTTTTCAATTCTAAAATTATCATTTTGTATTCCTTTCATTTTTTTCCCTGATGCTTTCTAATTTTTGGCTGAAGCTTTCTATTTTTCATTTGTTTCAAGCGTGTTCATAATTGTTCATTGAAGCATTTTTCGGGTGGCTGCTTTAAAATCTCTGTCCCATAATCCTCATATCCCTTACATCCTGTTATTGGGCTCACTCTGTTGATTGTCTTTTGTACAGTTTGAGATTTTTCCAGTTTTTGGTTTGACAAGTGATTTTTCAACTGATATCTGGACATTATGTGCTTTGTGTTATGGGGCTCTGGCTCTTATTTAAACTCTCTGTTTTAGTTGGTTTTCACTACCCCATGGGAAGTTGGGGCGAACCTGTGTTCATTACTGCCAGGCGGGCACTCCAGAAGTCCAGGACCCCCTACTCAGCCTCCACTGACACCACGCTGTGGGGGGCGGAGATCTTATTTCTGCTGGCAGGGGGAGAGAATTTGGCTGCCACGTGGTTTCCACTGGCCCAGAGATGGATGAGGCAGGACCCAGTTACCACTGGGCAATGACGAAAGTCCTGTTCTTCACAAGGCTCCTCTAACGCCACCGCAGCAGGCAGGAAGAGGGAGGGACACTGCTGGGTGGGGGCACATGTCCTGGCTTCCTGCTTCGCCTTTGCTGCCCTGGACAGTGGTAAGGCTACAGTTGTATGTGGTGTGTGGCTAGAGGTCAGCAGTTATTGCCCACAAGTGTTATGTCTTGCGAGGCTGTCCCTTTGGTGGCGTTTTGGCTGGAGAGAGCAGATTTTCTTAGAATTTTCTGTATGTGCCCGCTGGCATTTCAGGCTTCCAGCTTATTTAGCTCCAAGTCTAGGACGCATGAGGCAGAAATAGGGAATCTGCCACCATGTCATTCCTCTGGCCTCAGGGTGCCTAGCTAGTGTCCTTCCTTTCTCCACCTTTCAGATTCTTGTGTTTATTTTACACATAATGTCCCGAAGGGTTAGTTACACTTAGCAACTACAGGACACAGATAAGTGCATCTTCCCAGAAACTCTGATAAACTTTTATATTATTATTTATATTAATAGACTACAATAAAATACTTTATATATAATTCATAACATAGCACATTGCTATTTATTCATACTATACACGTACTATGCTTCTATTATCCTACACTGACTTACCTTTGTTTGCCTATATCCTGTGAAAGCAAACATGAGGCTTGTGCAGCAGAGATTAACATTATTATTATTAACTACAATAATCCCTTAGTCTTCTCCTCTCTGTCTGTGCTCCTTAGATTTTCTAGGTCTTCTGTACCTTTGAGAATATGAATATTCCACAGACCCCTTCCGAAGCTGCCTTCNACCAGAGCCTCCCCCCCATCCCCCCCACCATCAGAGACTCCTTGCTCCTTGTTGCTGCTCCTAGACTGGCACCTTGGACTGTTAACTGCCCTGTGCTGCTGAGGACGCCCCTTATTTGCATGGACACAGGGACCATGACCACCTCGCCAATGACCACTTGGATCGGAGCTGCTGTGGGGCTGCAGCAGGTGCCATTATGGACTCCTGAAGAGTTAAATACTTTAAAATACAAACTGGTAGGCTGGTCAGGTTTCTCCAGAGAAACAGAACCCGGGGGGGGGGTGTTTATGTATGTAGAAAGGATTCACCATAACGAACCAGCTCACGTGCTTGTGGCAGCTCAGCAAGTCCAAAACCTGATGGGGGAGCTGACGGCCGAGAGACCCAGGATGGGCTGCACTTTGAGCCCCAAGGCATCTCTGCTGGCAAATCCGGAAGTTCTGATGTTGCAGATGAAATCCGAAGGCAGCGTGGCGTCAAAATTCCCTCTCATCCACTGAAGATCAGCCCTTGTTTCTATTTAAGACTTCACTTGAGTGTATGAAACTCACTTGCATTATGGAGGACAATCTGCTTTATTCAAAGCCCACCGTTTAAATGTAAACCCCATCCAAAAGCATCCTCACTGAAACAACCAGAATAATGCTTGACCAAATATGTGGGCATTCAAGTTGACTTGAATGAATGGCCCATTCAAGTTGAAACATAAAAATTAATGATCACAACCAGTCAATATTTTTATCCTCCCAAATGATCGGTAAACAAAGCCAAGACACTCAGAGATATAGATCTTTGCTAACGTGTTTCTCCTTGAATGAAAGATGATTTTTCCCTCCCGCGCTCAGTAATTTTTTGTGTATGAAAACAGTTCCTCTTCCCCGTGCTATTGGACTGACCAGTCAGAATGGCCCATATCACTTGTAACCTCATGATCTGTTGCCCAGATAAAAGTTAGGCTTCGTTCATTGATCTGCATATTCAGCTGAGGACACAAATGTAAATTTTGGCAAATTCAGCCAACAAATTTCTTACCAGAGAAAATGAAAAGACGATGAAAAAGAAAGTGAAAACCTGGTAAATGTTGTTGCATCCCATACACACGTCTCATGTTAACAGGGCTGCGGTTTATCCATCTGTGATAGTGAAGCCTTCATCCTTCAGGGGTTTGCTCACTTTTCAGTTTCTCAGAATTTGCAGACACAATGTGATTTTTTGACTATGGAAATTTTTGACATGGAGATGATATGATGTGACATGATATGATAGATGTGAAAAATCTGGTGAGAAACAGCAGGTCAACCCAAACAAGCTGTAAAGTGGGTGGACACTTGTGGAGAGCTGAAGAGGAACCCCCACCTGTCCAGGAACCTGGGATTGGCATTAAGTAAAATCCCGAGGATTCTAGGCTCGGTTTTATTGAGAAGATACTTAGTTGGATGTCATCCCCCTGAACTGACATGAAGAATGGTGTAATGTGGGCTTGAGAAGAACAGAACTGCATATTAAACTGATTTTTCTTTAGCTGGTCCTGGTTTTACCACTACATTAAAGAAAAGAAGAATGTCCCAAAGGCTGCAGGCAGTTCAGGGAAGCATCATTGGGAAAGGAAACAAAGTAAAAATAACCTACAGAATGTGGAACAGGAAAAAAAAAAACCCACTCATGTTGTTACTTATTATTAAATACAGATCACCTGTATAATTTGTCCTATTGTAACTATCCTTTTTAAAAATATTACACCTATGCATCTTATGCATACACAATAACATTGTCTACACAACTTAAATATCCAATAGGAAGTTTACGTTTCTCTATCAGAGGACAGAAACATTATAAAATTATTGTTGTATTTTCTCACATGTATTGTTTGTTTAGTCCTGCTGTTAAATACTAATTGCCACTTCTAAGTAGCCCTATTGTTTTGATTAAATAACAGTATTCATGTAGCAGAACGGCAAATGGGATAATTTCAGATAAACATATTTGTTTTTCATATCTTCATGGTAACGTAATCATATAAGTACTAATTTTCTGTGTCAGGTTTATGTTGGTCCGTTTTGTCCCGGTCACGGTTCTAATGGTGGCCGCGCAGCAACCTCAGCCCCGCAGTGCTGAGGAGGGAAGGGACGAATACTCTGAGGGCGGANCCCCGGTTTCAGGGCGAAGCCGCGTCCTTCGGGGACACCCAGACTCGGCCCCGTCCCGCCCGCTTTCCGGGGCCGCAGAGGGGAGCGGGCGGCGGCAGCGCAGGTCTCCGGGGAAACCGATTTCCAACAAAGAGGAAGGGCGACCCTTTGACTTTGCTTGTGGTTTATGAATGTAAAGAAGTCGGAATCCCTGAAATCAACTCAAGTGCATTTCGGGGAAAAACAGATGTTTCCGCCCGGTTTCGAACCGGGGACCTTTCGCGTGTGAGGCGAACGTGATAACCACTACACTACGGAAACGGCCGTGCGAGGCCACACGTGTATGGGTCTCTGGCTACACGTGATGAGGACTTTTGCGTGGGCGGGTTCGGGGACTGTGCCTTGTTACGGTGCATTTCTCTCTTTTCTTTCTTTTTATGAACAAAGAATCATCATAACCAAGCGAAAGGCTCACCCACGGCCCCGGTTCTTGCATCACCCTGGAGAATTGGGGGGTGGGGGGGAGTGTTGAATTAATAATATGTTTTTATTAAAAAAAAAAACTGTTGCTAGTTTTGACATACAGGGGACATACCTCGCTGTGTGAATTTAAGGTGTACAGCATATGCTCTGACTTGCACCTGCTAGGAAATGGTTATAACTGGAGAATCTGATTTCAAGACCTCCCCATACTGTCTACACCTCTTTCTCTGTCCCTGCCGTGGGGACTCCTCTCTTGGTGCCAGAAAATGACTCTTTGGGAACCAGGGTTGAGCAGCCTGAGCGCAGGAGGCGGTCAGAAGCCGGGCACACTCTGCCCTGGCCGCTCCCGTTGCGGGTAAGGTGAGTACACGTAGTCCCGGTGACTCCCTCTCACCCCCAGGCTCTGGGACCCATAAAGGAGGAGATGAAATGTTTCGGGCGCAGAATGCAGAGCAAATACACGATAGTAGGCCAACCAAACTGGCAATATTTGGCAACAAAATGTAACGCCACAGTTCCTCTTGGCGAGGCCGAGTTCTCAGCCTGAGAACAAATCTTTCTAAATTCGTTGTTAAAAAATGAACAGACTCAATCAAATACAAATGGACTGACTCAGGTAAAAGGTAAATTCTTATCTTGGGGAATGGGTGAGGACAGGGTAGTGAAAAAGGGAAGGAGTAAACTGCATCATAATTTAGTGATATGTGGGTCTGTGTTTCAGTCAAAGATTTTGCTACAAGTTAGAAATATTGAAGAAAAAAAATTTTCTGGAATGAAGTAAGCTTTGAAGGGGGAAGCATCAGATCCCTCAACCGTATTTGGGGAAGTTGTTCCCCACTTCCAGATTACCCCCCCCCCCAAGGTGCTAACCGGTAGACGGTAGACGAGGCACTCCCGTTCCAACCGGAAGGTCAGTGTCCTGTTGCCTGAGGTGCCTGTAACCGCCTCTGGCCTCTCGGAGCTACGTGCCTTGCTGACACTCTCTAAGATCTATCACTACCCCCTCTCTCCTTTTTTGAGACTCCAGAGGGTCAAGTACAAAGCGTGACCCATGGGGAGGTGTGATACACATCAAAATAACTGCATGAGTTTCCCAGTTTGTATCGACAGGAAGCTGGCAAGTTTGGATGGGAACGGATCTTACGTGGATAGGCTCAAGGCGACAGGAGTATCGAGTTGCAAGGGACCGAGCTCGTACTTGACACATGTATCCAACTCAGTGTTTTAACTCAAGGGCCTGGGAACAGCTCTACATTTTTATTAATTAAAAATGTATAATCAATACATGATTAATATAGGGACCCAAAGTTAGGGTGAACCGACAAAATGAAACTGAATCATCAGTATTCCCTTAGTGTGTGGAGAGCAACCCAAAGGCTCAAGAAAATTGAAATTCCAGAAGGAATTGATCGTGGGCTTCGCCGGGGGAACTAACTTTCACCAAGGCTGTGAGAAATGAGTTCATGAGCAGAGCCTCAGCATCCTTGAGTAGTTCCGTGGTGACTTTTCCTCATAGGCCAGAAGTGACAGGGGGACTTGCTGATCCTGAACTGGAGTCCCCAAATGTCGTGGAGATGAATGGAGCCCAGGATGATAGGGGCCAAATGTTGGCAATAAGTTGCCAAAGACTGGATGAGTGTCATGAACTCAGTTATGTCTCCTCAAAATCCGTATGTTCTAGCCCCGACCCCTAAGGTGACTGTATTTGGAAATAAGAACTTTAAGGAGGTAAATAAGGTTAAATGAGGTCAAAGGGTGGGGACCTCATCCAATTGCACTGGTGTCCTGGTATGAAGGCAAAGACACACCGGAAATCTCTCTCCACATGCGCACAGAGGGAGCCCCAGGAGGACGCAGAGACGAGGCAGCCATCTGCAAGCCTAGGGGCCCCTCCAGAAAGCGGTCTCAGAGGCACACGGACCTTGGACTTGCTTTGTCCGAGCTCCCAGACGAGAGCCAGTTTTGAACGCAGAGATGTCCAGTTTCCCTTGAGAAAAGACCACTGACACATTGACAAAAATTTATACTGCTTTTCCTCCTCCAAGCCTTTCCTAAAAGGACCTGTGTCCATTTACCAAAGTGACTGTGTGCTAGGGAAAAGGAAATGGGATTTTGGGGATTGCTATAAAATGGCTCGGAGCTGGCATTTATCCCTGGAGACACAAAACGTCGCGGCTATCCACCGAGCAAGGTAGGGACTCAATGAAGTTTTGCTTCTCATCCATTTCACTGCGAACATGGTGGGTCCCTAAACCTGCCCTGAGCCCATTTCCCTAATTCCAGACTAGATGGTAACTTTAATATTATTTCTATGGCTCATGGAGTGAGCGCTGTGATGGCAGAAAAGGCCAAGTGGAAGCCACTAGAAAGTCTTCTAACGATGACAATAGTAAACCAAAAGCAATACCAGTGTTCTGGGAGGGATCACAGAGATCAGTGCCAACACTGGGGACTAGAAAGGTACAGGGTAGAGATTCCCTCCGAATCTCTACTTCACCTGCCTATGTAATTGCAGCAGAGAGGTCGCCGATGGAGAATGACCATGAGCTACTGTAAATAGATGTAGCTGTAGCTGAGGGATTATTGCAGTTGCATCTGCCGTTCCGGATGTCATTTCACCCATGGAGAAAATTAACACAGGGCCCTGGTGTGCAGCTATTGCCAGGCTCAGTGCTGTGTTCTCCGGCCCTGATCACCGCGCCCCGCGGAAGCAGTGGACTTTCCGCCAGCGCAGCCGGCAGCACCCTTCTCTCCCCCCAGGGCCGTATCAGCACTCCAGTCCCATGTCACAAGGTGGGCACGGAGACCTCCACCCACATTACTGTGCTCTAAAGTTGAAAGCTGATTCTTGTTTCAAACTTGAACATTTCAGGCAAATGTCTATTGTGCAAACTGATCACCAGGCGAACGGGGCGGCCTTTCTGGAAGTGGCTCGGTCTCACAGGCCTCATTTGTGTCGCCAACCCAGTCTTAGTCTGCTCAGGCTGCTATAACACACGTCCCGGAGACGGGGTGGCTTAAACAACGAGCATTTAGCTCTCGAAGTCCTGGAGGCTGGGAGGTCCCAGCTCAAGGCGCGAGCAGATTCTGAATCCGGTAAGAGTTTTCTTCCTGGCTTTCTGGCTCATACAGGGCAGGCTTCTCTGAGTCTACACGAGAAGGAATGGGTGAGCAAACTCCCCAGGGACTTTTTTATAAGCACCTGACCCCATTCTTGAGGACTCCACCCTGGTGACCCCGTCACTTCCCAAGGCCATCACCCCATTGGGGATTAGGTGTCAAGGCGCCAGTTCCGGAGGAGCACACGCAGTCTACAGCCGTCCCCCACTCACCTTTTCGAGTAGGTTTGGTGCAAAGCAACTTGACGTGAGCCTTCTGTGCACGGTGGCCAGTGACGCGAGGGGTCACAGGTCAGACTAGGGTCACCGTCCACTCCTGGCCACCTCAGTTTTCCTTCCTTTCTCTTGTGAAAAACATCTTTCTTCCTACACGGTTCAAAGAAGTGATACTGAACCGGGACACTAAAAAAAATGCTGAAATGAGTTACTAAAACACCTTGAGAGGAAGTCCTCTGACTTGACCGCACACGTTGGGACCTACCATCCCGCGGGCGGCCTCGGCTGTGAGCTGGGGACCTTCAGAGGCATCAAAGGAGCCATTTCTAAGAGTTCTTTCCTCCTCCCCTTTCCCCCTGAAACTGAGCAAGACTCTGCGGCAAATTTTAAAATCAAAGATGCTCTAAAGAGAATTATAATAATTTTCCAGTACGTTCCCTTCCAATTGTTTCTCATTCGGCAGCATCTACACTCACTCTGCTTCTCAGGGCTCTGGGTCAGGAGTCAGTCCTGGAGGCGAGAGAACGGACACCTCCTGGGGGTGGGCGGCACCGAGGTGCACAAGAACATGGCAGGTTCAGTGGGACCAAGAGTCTGAGAAACTGTTTGAAGAACTGAGAAACTGAAAAGAATCTCCAGGGAGTTAACCCCCCGGGAGGAGACAGGACGGAAGGGGGGAGCACACAGCGTGTGGAAGGCATCCTTTTGAACAAACAGCCTCCTGCCTGGGTTTTCAGTAGGGACTCCTGAATTCCTTGGCAGAGTAGGCCGAGGGGAAATCCAAGATCTAGCTGAGAAAGAACCACAGACGTTTCAAAAGACACTCAAATTTGTGGCTGGACCCCACAGTGTTCGTCCCAGGGGGTCCTGTCAGAGGCCCAAGAGTTAAACCAATGAAACTGCCCCGCAGCGGCCAGCCTTGGGTTGGCCCTGGGTCTGTTGCAGAGCTGTGAACTGGTTAAATGGCGAAGCTGGGGCCAGGGACTGGAGATTGTAGCAGACGTAGTCCACACCGAGCTCTTTGCCATGAGAGGATTTCCCAGTGAAAACAACTCCTGGAAACTATGCTATACGGAGAACGACACTCAGAAAATGTTCCTTTCCCTGCAACAACAACACCACACACACACACACACACACACACATTCTTGAAATTGTACATTTAGACCCAAAGGAGGACGTTTAAGCTACTTGAACTCTGTGAATTGGGGCAAAATGGTCCCAGGGTGCACTGTGGAGAGAGGACTCCCCCCACGTCTCCCAGAACACCCTAGAGCAAATCAAGATCTCTCCGGGCTTCGAACCCAGGCTGTGTATTCCAGGTCCCTGTCCCCTGCGCCCCCGGGGTCGGGCTAGGACGCCACTCCGGAGCCCTCTTCTTGTGGCTTCAGCCTCTTCAACTGACTCCAAATGGCGACTCGATCCCGGGGTGGGGGGGCCTCAGAGCCCTCCGCACTGCTGAGTTCCAGAAGCAAGCTGTACTCACCGTTCCAGAGGAGACCACTGGGAGAAACAATTCTGTCACCCACCTGCTCGTTCGTAGAGTTTTCTTGACCTTTTCATTCATTCATTCATTAGTAGATGCATCCGAAGTCCGAACTGGGCTGCACGCACTTTCTCCGTCCTGCCGCCCACTGCGTCTCCAGCCCCTGACGCCTCCTGTCCTCCCGAGTCCACTGATCATCCTTGGGGACTGTTCTTGGTAAAATGTACAGATGACCCAACACAAGTATGTTTCCGATGGTAACATTCTATGCAGATCACTCTGACCGTTGCTTTTATTTTACAATATGTGTTTGCACATAATGACCTTTCTCGTTTTCCTTTAAAGACGCCCAGCAGACCACTGGGGAGGCCTGCCAGAAGTTATCAGTAATTAAATAATTCTGAATAATTGGGTCTCTCCCGGTCTTGTTGTCTGCCACAGAGGATAAAGCGAAGCCACCGTGATCTCCTGGGCGCAGGCCCACCCTGCCTGTTCGTGGAGATGCTGGATCCAGGGGTAGAGGCATCTGAACTATTGGTAAGATCCTGTCCAACTGTCCCCCCGCGACACTATATTCTGTGGCGAGCACAGTGACGCAGGATGCGGGGCAGCCGAGGATAACTCCTCACCACCTTTTCTACCAACGATGAAGTAAAAGCAGGCAATCCGTGGACACTCTAGAAAAACTGGAAATCAAGGATTCTTATGACGCTGGAACACCACCTTCTCTCTGAGAGGGGAGATTTTGCAGCCTGGGGCCTGCGGGGAGGAGGTGGAGGGGGGTGCTGCGTGGAGACCCCTGATGAAGGGGCGTGGGCGTGCTTTCCTGCTGTGTCCAAAGCGAATTCGGCCAAACTCGCAGAAGCAGCCAGACTGCAACAGAGCCCTGCACGAATGTGTATTTTATTGGCCAAATGGGGAACCCAGGCCAGGCTGTGATGGCCGAGTGGTTAAGGCGTTGGACTCGAAATCCAATGGGGTCTCCCGCGCAGGTTCAAATCCTGCTCACAGCGCTCCCTGGTGCTTTTTCTATCTAAGTTACGGTATGAGATTCTCAAAAAGCACTGTCTTCTCAGCTTTTCATCCTTTTCCCCAAACTGAAAAGTAGGAGGGCAGCTTCCTATCCAGAAGGCTGTGTTTGCNCCCCCCCCCCCACCCTTTGTTTAAAAATTCCCTCTGGGGCTTGGGGCACTTATGTCCTTGTCCCAGCAGGGATCCGCGAATCTCGCCTTGCGCGCCGGTCGCTGCTTCCTTGGGCCCCAGGGTGCGAAGCCTGAGATTTAGCGCTCGGAACAGTCGCCTGCTTTGTAGTGAGATTGGGAAATCCGAAGGCAGGCCCCAGGGGCCAAGAGAAACAGGAAATTTTGTTCTTAAAACTCTTTAATAAAAGTCCCTGTGCTGATAATAGAGATGTAGGTAAGCTTCCTTACACAGTTCTCTGGTATTTAAAAAAAAGGAAGGGGAGGGGAAAGGAAGACAGGGGAGGGGAACACAGGGGAGGGCAGAGGAGGGACCTAAAGCAGGCTGGTGGGAAACATAAAGACCTAGATCTTAAAAATCCGTGTGTGTGTGTGTGTGTGTGTGTGCGCGCGCGCGCACGCGCCAAGCGCTCTCTAAAACATGCTATAGAAACGAGGAAATTGAAGCAAAGGCTATAGTTTGGCCAAGGCAGGAAATCTGGTGGGCCAGGAGTCTGGGTAAAGGACCCCAGAGCCCTGCTTCTGGCTCTCAGAGGAGAGGATGACCCTCACTTATAAATGCCTTTGTATTTCCACATGTCTATTTCACCTGTATCGAGCCCTTTAATACCAAGCTGTTTTATGTAATGATGACTGGTATTCTTTAACTTTATAATATAAATTCAAACTTCTAAGTGCGTGTGTGAATCTGGTTCTTAAAATGTTTACCTTTATTGCATTCTTGCCCCTCTTTGGCCTCATTCGGGAGGGTGGGTGTTTCTGAATGTCTGTTCTGCAGCAGAGTCTGAAGTTATCTCCTCCATCTTGAATTAGGGCTCTTCGGAGAGTGAGGTGGAAAACCTATGATTAGTAACTCAACTAAGGTATTTTACTCCACTTTGGTTTTCATTATATCAAAATTTTAAATCATATGGACCGCTAATCTCTGATCCACACATAGCGTCAGTATTAAGCACGTAAGGAAAACGAGAGGCTGATGGACCCATGAACCAGCTGCATAAGCTAATAAACACGCACAGGGAGAAACAGGCGTGCACATAAAAGGAAAACACGCAAACGTCAGCCATTCTGTCAGAACACGATGCGCTTCAAGGCAGAAAATCCCTTCATCCATGGAACTATTTTGAGGAGATGTAACGTATACATGCGAGCCACAGGCCCCAGCAGGGAGCTTTACCGGGTCCACAGGTCTTTCCTGTTCCACCCGCTTCTGCCCGCTTCACAAAGCGACCGCGTGCTCCACGCTCCTGATGAGTAATGGACCATCAACACCACCGTGCAGAGGGGGCCAGTGGCGCAATGGATAACGCGTCTGACTACGGATCAGAAGATTCTAGGTTCGACTCCTGGCTGGCTCGCATCTCTTTTCCTTTCTTTGTAAGAATGTCTTTCTGTGCAAATCCTTTAGGTGGTTGGTAAGAGAAACAGAGTTTTAGTCCTTTGGAAGGTAATTCACCGGATCTGGGTCTTCAGGCCCCGGGCTCTCCAGGAAGTCCCAGCGGAGGCTCGGATTGCCTCTCGGCTCAGCTTCCCTTTTCATCTGCTTCCTTTTGCTGATCCGGAGAGAATTGACTGAAGGATCTTTGGAAAGACAGCTTAAAGGTCAAATAAGGAATATCATTCTACCATAAAAAGGAATGAGGCTCTGATACATGCCACCCCCGGATGAACCTTGAAGACATCATGCTAAGTGCAGGAAAGAAAACAAACAAGAGCCAGACACAAAAGGCCCTACTGTATGATTCCATTTCTGTGAAATGTCCAGAACAGGTGCATTCACAGAGCTAGTAGCTGCGGGGGGAGCCGGGGAAGGTGGAAAGGGACAGGCTCTTTTGGGGGCTGATGAATACGTTTTGCAATTAGATAGTGGTGATAGTTGCACAAGGCTGGATATGCTAAAACCCACCGAACCGTGCGCTTTCATGTGAATTTTATGGTATGTGAATTAAACCGGCCTTTTTAAAAACCAAAGAAGTGTCAAAAATAAACAACAATAAAAACTGGCCAGTGTTTTCTTCACTAGGTTGTCCCCCATTTGGGCAAGGGCTCTCCCTCCTGCACACTTTCTGTCCCTGAGCATCGGTCCCTGTCCCGGAAGAAAGAGAAGGGACATCCCCTGGAGAAATGTGGAGCCAAGAAAGACGCGGCTGCGGACGAACGAAGCCAGAGGCTCCCGCAAAGGTCCACACCGCCCCCCCGCCCCCAACACGCACGAAAGGACTGGGTCTCCTTGTCCCCGCCGCGCCCCGCGCGGTCACCCACAGCGCGTCTACCTGACCGCAGGAGGCGGACACTGAGGCGCTGTTTGCAGGTGCGACAGGTCCCAGACGGAAGGGGAGGCGGACCAGAGAGAGGGGAGGGGGTTCGGGAGACGAGGGGGCGGGCCTCCGGAACAGGTGCCCCTGCGCCGCGACCCGGGCACCCGGGCAGGTGAAGGCGCGAAGGTGAGACGAGCAACGGACACCTTGGCCTGAGGATATGCACGGATTTATGTCCCCAAAACGCGGCGGCCCGGCGTGCGCAGGAGGCGGTGCAGGCGCGGAAAAGGACCCAGCCCTGCATCCAGACGTCGCGTGAGACCCGGGCTGTCGGGCTGGAAGCGCGTCAAAAGGCGGGAGGGAGGGAAGGGTGGTCCCGGGGATTGGAGCTTCTCAAAGTTTAGCGCGCGGGAAACCCCCGGAGGGGGTAAAAGCCCGGCTTTCTGGGTCTCTCTACCGGATCCCACGCGGGTTCCCGGGGGGCGCCCTGGAGCGGTCAGCGAGGGGCGCACGCGACCGTCCCGCAGGCCGCACCTGTAGCCGCACCTGCTCGTTACCCGCTGCGCGCGCACCGCAGGCTGGGGGTGGNGGGGACGGAAACCCCCGCCTCAGTGCCATCCCCCGGTACTGTAGCCACGCTGATCACTTTAAGGGAACCGATTGTGTTTCTACCCTCAAGATTTTCGTTTGCCTCAAGATTTTGTTATAAACGTGTACATATCGTCAAATACTTTATTTCATTTTGATGGTGGCGGCTTGTTTTAGAAAGAAGTCCATTTCCACCTCCCCTTCAAGCAAACAAAAAGACCTTTGATAGAATAATCACACTGTTGGGCTTAAGGGTTT
>NW_027530352.1:40984-58775 GCF_008692635.1 Crocuta crocuta | reverse complement strand
TTCCGTCTGCAGGTTGGGAACTCCTCTTTGCCATTAAAACATCAACAGAGATTATTTTGCGAAGAGAAAAGTGTTTTGTTTTTCCTCAGAAGGTTCTAGAGCTGCACTGTCCAAAACCATAGCCATTAGCATATGTTTCTAAAACTTAATTCAAAAAAGGAAGAATGTGCAATTTCTTATTAATGGAATAATGTTTGGGATAACAACGTTACAATCAATCACACTTGTTTGTTAATACTTTTTAAATACGGCTACTTGGAAAATTAAAATTACTTATTGTATGGTATTTGTTAACTCTCACATCTTCTTGTGGCTATTGGTGTGGTAATATCAGTAAAGTGCAATCAGTTTGCCAGGGTTGTGGGGGTGTCACATTCCACAGAAATTGGTTTTTACTTCAAAAAAATGTATGGGGGCACCTGGGTGGCTCAGTCAGTTAAGCTTCCGATCTCAGCTCAGGTCATAGGCTCACGGCTCACGGCTCATGGGTTCGAGCCCTGCCTGGAGTCTGCTTTGGATTTTGTGTTTCCCTTTCTCTCTGTTCCTCCTCCTCTTGCTCTCTCTCTCAAAAATAAAGATTTTAAAAATGCATGTGTTTTTCTCCAAAAGCAATTCCTAGTGTGTGAAGGTGAAAACTTTTCATACTATATTTCTTTACCTGCTCTTTGTTTTCTTTGCAAGAGGGCTGGTTGAAGAGCCTGCTTCGTACACAGAAGACCGTGGGTCACAGTTTGGTGAGGCTCTGTCTCCAGGCTTAATCGTTTTGAAAATGTTAGACGTGGTTTTGCTGAAGGTGGCTTGGAGGATTTATACTCGATGAAGTCCGAGTTATTCACTTGTTATATGACACGGAAGACAAAGTGTGCTGTCTACTGTGTAGATGCAGCTTCTAAAGGTGGCAGCAACACAGGTTTTCAAAGAAGAGACAGGAAGGCTGGATGGAATGTGGAAAGAGTTGCATGAAAAATCGCCCCTCACAGCACATGACTGAAGCACCACCAACTACTACTTGGAAATAAAAAAATTCAGGATTCTCATCCGATGACAATGCCTCTCCCCGATGCAATGAGATTATCAGTGATCTGCTTTGCAATAATTGGATATTTTGTCTTTGATTTATGACTGTATCATTTGAGAGCTTGTAATAAGAGCTCCAGCAATTATTGTATTTTTTTATTTTGTATGATCCCCGCAGCCACTCTTCATTCGTTTTGTACCCTGGAGCAGGCGCCATATGTGATGCTCAGTAATTATTTGTAAGTGGATCAGTGAATATCCCATCTCCTTTCCTCACTTTGCCGGACGTCCATCTTCCTGACTGGGCGCGGGCTGACGGCCGCAGGGGCTTCTGGAACCCAGAGCAAAACTCTTGCTCCTGCGGTGTCTCCAGCGCCCTCTACTGTCAAACTGTCAGTTCCCCTGCCAAAAAAGTGTTAAGGCCCAGATCCCTTTTCAAAATGCTGTCTAAAAAGATGAATTTGCTGAACATGAATTATTGGTACTTCATCAAGTAAAACATTTCTGCACGGTGAAAGAAACAATCAGCAAAACTAAAGGGCAGCCTACGGAATGGGAGAAGATAGTTGCAAACAACATACAAGATAAAGGGTTAGTATCCAAAATCTATAAAGGACTTATTAAACTCAGCACCCAAAAACCAAATAATCCAGTGAAGAAATGGGCAGAAGACACGAATAGGCGCTTTTCCAAAGAAGACATCCAGATGGCCAACAGACACATGAAAAGATGCTCAACATCACTCACCATCAGGGAAATGCAAATCCAAACCACAGTGAGACACCACCTCACACCTGTCAGAATGGCTAAAATTAACAACTCAGGCAACAACAGGTGTTGGCTAGGATGCAGAGAAAGGGGAACGCTCCTGCACTGTTGGTGGGAAGGCAAACTGGTGTGGCCACTCTGGAAAACAGTGTGGAGGTTCCTCAAGAAACTAAAAATAGAATTGTCCAACAGTTCATCAATTGCACTAATAGGTATTTACACAAAGAATACAAAAATACAGATTTGAAGGGGTACATGCCCTACAAGGTTACAGCAGCACTATTTACAATAGCTAAAGTATGGAAAGAGCCCAAATGTCCATCGGCTGATGAATGGATAAAGAGAAGTGGTATATAGGAGCGCCTGGGTGGCTACTTGGTTAGGCATCCAACTTCAGCTCAGGTCATGATCTCATGGTTTGTGAGTTTGAGCCCGCCACGCACTGGGCTCTGTGCTGACAGCTCAGAGCCTGGAGCCTGCTCCGGATTCTGTGTCTCCCTGTCTCTCTGCCCCTCCCTTGCTCATGCTCTCTCTCTCTCTCTCAAAAATAAATAAATATAAATTTTTTTTTAAAAAAGAAGTGATATACACAAACATACAATGGAATATTACTCACTCATCAAAAAGAAGGAACTCTTAAGTTAATCAGAGATTTGGTCAGTTTTCACAAGTTATACTTTCATTGAGCTTTCCCCAATTCTGGCTTAAAACAGACCTTTCCTTGTGTATCATGCTAGTCCTTCTGCATTTGGTTTCCAAAATTTCGGTGCCTCCCTTTACTTTCCTATTATTGTCCTTGTGTGTTTATGTCTTAAAACCACCCCTGATTTCTTTTTTTTTTTAGTGGATTTTTGGATAGAGAGACTTCAAATGCTCATTTTTTACCATGCCATCATTATAAGTAGATCTATCTTTGATTTACTGTGATTTCTGATCATGCTGGATACACAAAAGATCAGTAAAATAATAGCATAGGTAATGAATAGTATGGCATCATTTATGTTCAGATTAAAATCCTAGAGGATTCCAGCTTTTACCTGACATGAATAAAGCTGGAAAGAGTGTTGCTTCTAATCTAACAACCAAAAATCTAGATCATCTTAAGAAATCTGTGAATCCACGAAAGAGCTGAGGTGTTCAGAGTAACCAAATAGCATGAAATACAAGGAAAAACAGGTGCTTCCAAGTAGAATAATGGGACAGGAACACTGTCCCACCCAAAAGCAGTGGGATGAAGATGGGACCTCCATGCAAGAGGGTCAGAAAAGTCTAGCTAGAAGAGTGGACCACATACATTAGCAGATGAGCAATTTCAGTAGATTGTTGGAAACTAAAAGTCAAATGGATATGCTAAATTTTTAAAAAACATACACCATACACACAGTAACAGAGATAAAGAATGCCTTTAATGCCTCATCAGTAGACCCCCTAGATCTAAGGACAATTGAAGGAAGGTCAACAGAGTCTACCCAACCTGAAACACCAAGGAAAAAAAGATTGGGGGGGGGGAAGATCATTGAAGAGTTATTGATTAATGCCAAATGGTCTAACATATTTCAAGTTGAAATCCCAGAAGGCAAAGAGAGAAAGGAATAGAAAAACTATTTGAAGAGATAAAGACTGAGTACTTCCCCAAAATAATGAAATTCATCAAACCACAGCTCCAAGAGAGAACCCTAAGCATTTTATACTGGGGGGAGGGGGCTCTATTTACCTCATAGTCATACTGCTGAAAACAAAAGAGAGAGTGCTGAAGGCAGTCAAAGAATGAAATACATATTATATGTAGCTGAAAAAGGTAAAAATTATAGTAGACTTTGCACAAAAAAGGAAGTATGACAGAAGATAAGGGAGTGACACTTGAAAGTGATTAGAGACAAAACAAACAAAAACTCAAAAGAACCAAAAACACTCTTAACCCTGAATTTTCTATCATGCAAAAATATTTTTCAACAATGAAGAAGACATAAAGATCAGCCCAGACACACAAAATCTGAAGGGTGTATTACCAGCAGAGCTGCACCATAGGAGACGTTGTGAGAAGGAGGGACTCGGGAAGAAGGAATACGAGCCCAGACACACAAGAAGGAATGGCTCTCCACAGAAATGGTTACCACGTGAAGATACACATAAGAAAGACTTTCCCCAATTTTAATCACTCTAAATCTGATGGACTGCATCAAGCAATAGTGTTGACATGCTGCAGAGTATTCGGGAAAGCGCTGTGGGAAGGAAAACACAGAACAGAGGAGGGAGCAGTCTGTTGCTACAAGCTTCTGAGCCACTCAACAAGCAGCATAAAATGCCATTGAAAAGTAGACCTCATTGCAGCTGAGTGCAGATAGCCCTAGGGAATCCAGTCAAGGCTGTTTTAAAACACAGGTAAACAATCAGGCAATAATGAAGACAAAAGTAAATCCTGTAAAATGCTCAAAAGTTTCAAAGACAGGAAGAAAGACAAAGGAAAGGAACACAGAAAACAGCATAATAAGACAGAGACTTTAATACCAACATGTCAGTGGTGACGTGATCTGTAGATGATCTGAATCCACTGATTAGAGTTTGTCAGATTGGATAACAGAAACTCAGAGCCAGCTGCAGTACTGGACCAAGTCCCTAGGAGGGAATTTTAATCTCACATAAAGGATGCATACCGGGAGTGGGGTTCGAACCCACGCGGGCATATGCCCATTGGATCTTAAGTCCAACGCCTTAACCACTCGGCCATCCCGGTGGTGCACACAGAGTCCGGTGTCAAAATTACTGAATTAGAATTAATTAGAATTGCTGGTTCCTGGAAAGTTATGAATATACGTGGAAAACCTGTGACTTGGCTTTAACGTGCGGAGAGGAAACAATTCCTTATAATGTTTCTTGGGGAAAAAAAAACTAATGTAAACGTTTATTTTCAATGACTATTATGTAATCACTAATTTGTACCATACGTTGCACTGGGTGTCAGGGAAGACTGAAATATCCCTGGTCTCATGGAGCTGCATTAAAACGNGAAAACCTGTGACTTGGCTTTAACGTGCGGAGAGGAAACAATTCCTTATAATGTTTCTTGGGGAAAAAAAAACTAATGTAAACGTTTATTTTCAATGACTATTATGTAATCACTAATTTGTACCATACGTTGCACTGGGTGTCAGGGAAGAATGAAATATCCCTGGTCTCACGGAGCTGCATTAAAACGAGAAATATTGGGGTACCTGGGTGGCTTAGTCGGTTAAGCGTCCGACTTTCGCTTAGGTTCGTGGGTTCGAGCCCCGCGTCGGGCTCTGTGCTGACTGCCAGCTCAGAGCCTGGAGCCTGTTTCAGAATCTGTATCTCCCTCTCTCTCTGACCCTCCCCTGCTCACGCTGTCTCTCTCTCTCTCTCTCTCTCTCTCTCTCCTAGAAATAAAAATATTTTTTAAAAAAACAAGAAATATTATGACATAAAAAACACATGATGCTACAGGAATACTCATTTTTCTCAGATTCAGTTTACTTTGTCACCACTTATGCTCAAGAGAAGACCCTTCTTTCAGTGGATTTGGAAAGAAAACCAAGAGAAGAGGAAGTGGAGTGAGAGGTGGGGAGAACAATGTCTCTAGCTCACAGAGGCGGCATCTATACTTTTCCTTACTCATCAGAGAACACGGTTTTGCCTGCTGAGTGTAACCCCCATTCCAAACCCTTTGAATCTAACTATCCAGGTGAGGGCTTCCGGTCTGGAATCAGAGAGTAGATAAGACTGAGACGATCTACCCTTGGAGTATGTTGAGAAAACCCGACCGCACACATATGGAGTTTGGAGTTTAACCCGTGATGTTGATTTTAATAAAGGAAGTATTTTAACCAAGAGTTCTCACTATCCACTAATGAAATCTCTTTCCTGAGTACCTACTATGTTCTTGGCACCGAGCCAGGTGCACACAATACTAAGTCAGTAAGACACTGTCAGATGCTTCAGGTAGCGGACTGATTAAGATCTCATTAAAGCAGGTTCTAGATGGGGGTTTGGGGGGTTGTACTGAAAGTTTGTGAAGGCTTCCGGAATCAGAGGTGAAATTAATCCTGATGTAGGTTTTGGAATAGAACTAAATTATAAACATCATAAAACACCTATTGAGAGCCACCAAAATAAATGCATGCCTCTCTGCTATTTTGGTTACCTGGAGAAAGAATTGCAATATGGGGAATTGTCAGCTGTACCACTCAAGCATGAAAGGTCGCAGGACCACTTTCCTCAGGCTTCAAACCTGATGCAGAAGGAGTCCAACTTTGGCCCAAAATGCACAGAGCTATCCAAGTTCAAAAACGTGTCCTCTATTGGCTGGTAAAGCCATGAGAAAGGAACATGTCACTCATCTCATTGGCCCATCCAGCTCAGAGTTCTGTCTCTGGCCTTTTAGATACTCTGTGCTAGCGAGCAAAGAGATAGCCTGGAAGATTCTTGCCTCTGCCTGTTGAGGGAGATCCAAGCTGGGTCAGTGCTAAGTCCATGCTTGGGTCAGAGCTGAATCGAGAAGAGCGAGTAGTGGGTACGACAAAGGGCATGTCAGAGCAAGGAGTTCCCACACATTGACATACACAAGAGCTTTTATATTTTTCCATTATTGTGATTATTTTTGTTGTCAATTTTTAATTGATGTATAATTGACATAGAACCTTATTTTCAGGTCCGTCTCTAGCTTACTATGATTTTTCATCACTATGGAACCCAGAGGGTTACTAAAGTTGTGGGTGGTAGTAGACAACCACCATTTACATTGGGATCAAAATACTTAAAAGGCTAGAGAATAAATGTTTTATGTTGGATTTCTCTGTCTCTCATTTCACCGCTGACCATTTCAATCCAATGAGGTTAAGCTCAAGAAGTAGACGTCATTCAGGGTGTAATCAGAACTCCATTTGCAAGCCGCGGGCTGTTTCTGATCACCCTTCCTAAATTCTGACAAATGCTCCCTCAGCTACCACTACCCCTCCTCTGCTACTGCTCCCGTTTCTCAGAATCTAGAGCCAAGAGTCAAGACCCACATGAGCCCCATATTTAGGAACCCGCAACTAAGGCGCTTTTACTCTTGACATTGGTTTGTCTCCATGGTGCTCAGGTGCCCTGGCCGCCTCTTCGGGAGCTAACGCTGGTGGCGTTCTGGTTCCATAGCTTCTACAAGTCCCCCAGTCAGCCCCCCAACTCTGCATTCTGAGAGCATGTGCCAACCACGGGTGCTCATGCTTTGTTGACAACGCTTTCGGCGGCTCCTCACGGTAGCCGGAAAGAAATGAGGGAAGAGAAAGCCCGCCCGGCCCCAGAAGCCCGCAGCCACCTGCAGCAGAGATCACCCGGTGGGAAAGGTGGTAAAACCAAAGCTTGGTCTCTCTGTTGTGAAATGAAAAACCAAGACACGGAATCAGCACTTGGTTAAGCTTGGACGTGGGGACAAAACCGGGCCTTCTGCAGGTAGCGTGCAGGTAACACCTCTACATCAGGACACCGTGTCACTGCTGAGCCCGACAGGCACAAATGCGGGCAATAGCGGGAAGCCGCCAAAGAAACTGGTTACAGTTCAGAGATAACCGCCAGCTAGGCAAGGAGGGCACTCTCAGTGCTGAGGAACCTTTGAAAGCATTTCATTTGGCATGAAGGCCCATCCGTTGGCATACACTGGGGGGGAAGTTTAGACGTCCAAAATTCAATTCTTGATTTTTACTTGGTCCTGCTTAATCAGTCATTAATTCATCCATCATTCATTCATTCAGTCAGTCAGTCAGTCATTCATTCAAGGAGTATTGATTGAACCCCTGTTACAAGCCAGGCATTGTTGAATAGCTCAGAGTAAAGTAGTGGATACAAGAGACAGAACATCCTTTTCCCCAGGGAACTTCTATTTTAGCTCCAAGCTGATTAAATATGCCTTTCTGTGATGAAAACCATAACCACACGAGAAGAACTTTTTATCAACTTCCTTTGCTCAGCCTCGGTAAAGTGTGATCCCTCACAAAGCCAAGCTGAGCTAATTATGCACGAGGAAGCTGCCAATATGTGCGTGAAACTGTAATAAATACAAAATTCGAGAAATAGATACCTATCTTAGCTCACTGCTGATTCGTCCACGAATACATTTCGTCTGCCTTGTGCTTAAACCCTCCCAGGCCCATCCAGGCGGAGTTAGTTGTTGCTGTACGTCTTTGCGGGAACACCGCCCCTGTCTTTTGTTTTCGAACCTTAATAGAGGGTCTCACTCAGGAGGTTAAAGGCGGGTGACTGAGCGAATACCGCGACCGGGACGCCGACAGGCTGCCGGCCGAGGAAGAACACTCAGGCGGGTGTCGTGTCTGATGAGATTTCAACTCCGCAGGCCCCTCGGCTTCACACAGGAAGCAGCCCGCGGGGCCGTCTGCCCCTTTGGCAAGAGAAGACCGCCCGGTGCCCCGTCTCTGCGAAGCGGTCAGAGGGAGCGAGGCCACCTGTCCCGGACAGGTGGCTTTGCGGGACGCCCAGCCCTTCGCAGACACGAGGCGCGGGAGCGCTGGCCGAGCTCACGCCGCCTTTGGCCGCAGAGGAGTGTCCTGGGCCCGTGAGCCGGCTCTGGCTCCGACAGGACAACTTTCCGTCACCGAGAAGTGAAGGTCAGAGCGTCTCGCAAGGTCAGAGACAGGAGCCCAGGGCAGACAGCAAATTCCCAGGACTCGGCCTCGGATTTCCTGCCTGGTGTCTGCGAAGCAGCTGGGGCCTGGCGGTAACGTCGGCCGGGCCGTGAATTACCCGGTTCAGGTGTAAGAATCGGCAAGTGTGGAGCGGAAACAGTGCCTCCGCCGAGAACGCAGCCTCCAGGGAAGGCGCAGTTTAAAGTTCAAGGCAACTAATTCGGGAAAGTAAAAGTTCGCCACCGGCAAGTTTCCGTAGTGTAGTGGTTATCACGTTCGCCTAACACGCGAAAGGTCCCCGGTTCGAAACCGGGCGGAAACAACGGTCCGACTTTTCCTCCTCCCCCCATAAATTCTAAGTTTTGTTCCAGAAATCATCTACCTAAATTTGCTTACATTTCTACCAAGTCTCAAATCTTTGTGCTCCTTGCAGCCCCAAACCTTCAATTACAAGAATTATATTCTATAACAAGCCCGGAGCTGGGACCCGCTTCCTCTCCTTGTTCAACCGCTGAGCCTGGTGCAAACTCACGCTGCGGTGGGAGAAGGTTCTGCGGGCCCGCGGGGCTGGCCGGGGCGGGCGGGCTGCATCCGCTTGGGCAGAAGCCAGGCGCAACAGGCCTGGCTGGGAGAGGAGTGTGGCTGGTCTAGGCAAGGCGGGTCGGAGAAGCCACCTAGGACTGCAGCAGGGGCCCAGCGGAGACGAGTCCCAGGAGACGGAGGAACGGGCAGCAAGGAGGGGAAGGTCAAGGGCAGCCTCGTTAGCCCATCGTTTAAGGACTTTGGCCTTCACTGATAAAAAAAGGAAGACAGTGGATTTTAAGCACTGAAGTGACTCCACACGACTTAAGTTTTTTTCACAGGCCTTCTCTGCCAGATCTGTGCAGTGTATTTGGTATGCAGAACAGAAGTGAGGCGCTTGCGGGGGTCCCTTTCATCAGGCTGCTTATCAGAGCTAACCCCGGCTCGGACAGGATGGTGGCCGTGTAGCTGCTGAAAAGTAGTTAGGGTTAGGGTTACGTCCAGACTTTAAGGACAGAGTGAGAGAAATCCCTGAGAACACTGACGTGACGAGTGAGAGAAAGCAAAATCAGTGATGACTCTGAAGGTTTTCGGGAGACGAACTGGAAGGACCGGACATGCCCTTAACTGAAATGTGAACGTAGGGACGGAGCAGCATTAATGGGGAAAAATTGGGGAGTTCTGCCTTAGACATCATGTTATTTTTTTTATTGGTTTCAGGAGAATTTAGTGATTCCTCCCTTACATGTGACACCCAGTGCTCATCCCAACTAGCGCCCTCCTTAACGCCCCTTGCCCATTTAGCCCATCCCCCCACCAGCCTCGCCCTCCAGCCGCCCTCAGGTTGTTCTCTGTATTTAAAAGTCTCTTATGGTTTGTTTCTCCTCTGTGTTTTTATTCACCCTTCCCTTCTCCTATGTTCATCTGTGTGTTTCTCAAATTCCACATATGAGTGAAATCATATATTTGTCTTTCCTTGACTGACTTATTTCACTTAGCATAATACACTCTAGTTCCATCCACATCACTGCAAATGGCAAGATTTCATTCTTTTTGATGGCTGAGTGATATTCCACTGTACATATATATACCACACTTTTGTCCATTCATCAGCCGGTAGACATCTGGGCTCTTCCCATAATTTGGCTATTGTGGATAGTGCTGCTATAAACACTGAGGTGCAAGTGCCCCTTTGAAACAACACTCCTGTATTCTTTCATTCTTTTTTTTTAATGTTTAATTTATTTCTAGGAAGTAGAGAGAGAGAGAGACAGCGTGAGCAGGGGAGGGTCAGAGAGAGAGGGAGTCACAGACTGAAACAGGCTCCAGGCTCTGAGCTGGCAGGCAGCACAGAGCCCGACGCGGGGCTCGAACCCACAAACCGCGAGATCATGACCTAAGCGAAAGTCGGACGCTTAACCGACTAAGCCACCCAGGCGCCCCAACACTCCTATATTCTTTGGATAAGTACCTAGTAGTGCAGTTGCTGGGTCATAGGCTAGTTCTATTTTTGTTTTTTTCAGGAACCTCCACAGTGTTTTCCAGAGTGGCCGCACCAGTTTGCATTCCCACCAACAGTGCGTGAGGGTTCCCGTTTCTCCACATCCTCGCCAACATCAGTTGTTTCCTGAGTTGTTAATTTTAGCCATTCTGACAGGTCTGAGGTGGTATCTCATTGTAGTTTTGATTCGTATTTCCATGATGATGAGTGATGTTGAGCCTTTTTTCACGTGTCTGTTAGCCATTTGTATAGACATGCTAGCTTTTAGATGCCTGGTATAAAACCCTCAAGTGTAATGCTGAGGAATCAGCTGGATATACCAGCCTGGAGTTCAATGGGGGTGGTTAGACTACAGATACACATTTGTGAGTGAGGCCATAGAGACATTACTTAAGCCATGAGAATAGATGAAATCACCAAGGAATGACTGTTTATAAAGAAGAGGCCAAGGACCAAACCCTGAGACGTTCCCTTATAGAAAAAGGTGCGTGAGAAGAGGAGAAACAAAGAATATCGAGAAGCAGCAGCCACGGAGGTAGGAAGGCAATCAGGACAGCAGCGTCTTGAAAGTCAAATAAAGAACATATTTTAAAAAGGATGATGTGCCTATAGCCCCTGAGAAGTCAAGAACTAGGAAGTGATGGTTAATTTTAGACATTTAGAGGCCATTGGTGATCTTGATCAGAAGTTTCCAAGAGATAGTCATTCCAAAAAACCTGTAGTGGATTCGAAGAAGAATGGGAGGAGAGACACTTCAGACAGTAAATCTGTATATTCTTCAGAGATTTTGTAAAAAGCCATCTGAGAAGTAGAGCATCAGCTAGAGGGGAATCTTGAGGCAAGAGAAGACTTAAGACAGGAGTGAAATAGCATATTTGAATGTTCACAAGAATCATCTAGTAGTCAGGAGAATACTGCTCTAGTCAATGCAGATAAAACTCTCTTTACATCATTACTAATTCACTGATGGGAGTATGAGAAAATTCCTTTCCCTGAGGAGACTGAAGAATTTTCCAGAGTTCTATAATAGCAGCATGTCACAAATAGATTTTGATTCCATGTTTCTCTTCTCTGTTATTTTTCCTTTTCAAGACAAAGATATAGGAAGGCTGGTTCTGGAACTACAATTGCTAAAATTGAAAACAGTTGAAGGAACCGTGAGCTGTCCACTGCTGAGTACCAGGCTTGCACTCTACTAGCTTGCCACGTCTTCAGTCTCACCGAATGTAGCAGCCTACAGTCACAAAAGTGCTATATGGTCTTCGAGGATGGCCATATTTTCTAACATGTGATGCTGACATTCAACTTCCAGGGCAGAGCTCTCAAAGGCAATCAACTCATGGGCTGGCAAGTGACCCGTGAGAACTATAACCTGATCCTCAATAAAAAATCTCTGCCTCAAAATGATTCAAGTATTTAAATAGGTCACGTGGATTTTTTAAGTGGAAATTAGAAATGGAAAGAGCAAAAGTAATGAAACCGACATAATAGATTCAAAGAGAAAATTACATTGAAAGATTTACTGGTTTACATGAACCTCTAGCTGCCAGCATAGAGGTCAATGAACTACTGCCCTTGCGTGGCATCAGGATGATTCATCTAGACTCTCATAGACCTTGCCAAATTAAGAGACCCTTCTAGCGAGAGTATATGTGATCTTATTCCTAAAATCCTCTTTGGGTAACTTCCACTCCACCTAGCTTCTAGGTATTAAAAGGAGGGAAAGGAGGCAGAAGGAGCTAAGGTGATGTTTCCTCCACCTCACTCTCTAGTCAAGCATACAACCTTTTTTCTTTAAACAAAGAACTTTTTTTTTAATGTTTTATTTATTTCTGAGAGAGAGACAGAGACAAGAGAGATAGCATGAGCAGGGGAAGGTCAGAGAGAGAAGGAAACACAGAATCTGAAAGAGGCTCCAGGTTCTGAGCTAGCTGTCAGCGCAAAGCCCGATGCGGGGATTGAACCCACAAACCATGAGATCATGACCTCAGACGAAGTCTGACACTTAACCGACTAAGCCACCCAGGTGCGCCTAAACAAAGAACTGAACCACTTATCCATTCAAGCAATATGTATTGAACACATACTATGTCAGACATTGTATTTGCTACTGGGATAACTCCTAGGAACAAAATAGACAGAAATCTCTTTCCTTTCTAGTGGCAGGATTACAGAAAATTTTTAAAAGCAAAATTACATATAAAATCCTATACACCGTGATAATAAAGCTAAGGAGAAAAATTGAGAGAAGGGAATCAGGGATGAATGTGGGAGCCCGACAGTGACCACAAGAAAGCGTGGTTAGCGACGCGGGGATGTGCCTGCACACGGGGCTCCCTGCCTGGGCAAGGCATTCCTGCAAACAGGATGCTCTGCCAGGAGGCCTGCACACAATATCCAAGTTTAATGGTCCGCTCGCACACGAGGGAACATGCCCTCCTTAGAAGTAAGGAGGAGGCTGGAGTTGTGAGCAGGCCTCTTAGTAAACACGTTGTGGTCGCTTCCTCCCTTTGCTCCCCCCTGTCCTTGAAATGTGTTTGGCTACTTGCCCTGAATTGGTAAAGGAATGCAGCTTGTAGGTTTCAGTTTGTATCCAGTTACCGGGGTATAAAATAAACCGCAAGAGGGGCTGGCGTAGAATTGTTCCTCCGGCCGGAGTTGTGTCTCTGTCTTTTGTGTGTGTCTTGTCCTTTGTGTCATTTCGTCCGCAACAGATGAATTTTTATTTTCAAGTTCTAAATGGATTATTGGTGACATTTGGGCAAAAATATGAAGGAAGAAAGTGAATATCCCAGGGGGCTGTCTAGGTAAAGTGATTCCAGCCAGAGGATATAGTGTCCACAGGGAGCCTGATATAGAGTTTACCTTGTGTATTTAAGGAATACCAAGGAGGCTAATTCTGCTGGAATAAAATGAATGCTATTTTAATGACACAACACTTATCTACTGCCACAAATCTACTGCTTAGCAAACTATTCAAATTCAGTAGCTTAAAATAATTAGAATCTATTCATCTCACAAGCCTGTGGTTAACTAATATAGGTTAGGATTGACTAGACTGCTGGGCTGACTCACATGTCTGGTGAACACATCACCAGGCAACTAGACACTCACCACACATCTCATATTCCCCAGCGTGCTAAACCCAGGCAAGTTCTCAAGACAATGGCTCAAGGCAAAAATAACCAGGAAAAAATACTAAACAAATCCCTCCTGGAATTAAAAAGCAATTATAGCAAGGTTGTAGAATACAAGGTTAATATACAAAAGTCAATCACCTTCCTACATACTAGCAAGGAAAATTTGGAATTTGAAATTAAAAGTACAGTGTAATTTACATTAGCACCGCCAAAATAAAATACTTACGTACAAATCTAACAAAATTTGTACAAAGTCTATCAGTTCAGGCCATGATCCCAGGATTGTGGGATCAAGCTCTGCATCGGGCTTTGTGTCAGGCTCTTTGCTGGGCATGGAGCCTGCTTGAGATTCTCTCTCTCCTTCTCCCTCTAGCCCCCTGACTTGTTCTCTCTCTCTCTCTTAAAAAATAGAAAAAAAACCTATAAAACTTTCATGAGAGAAATCAAAGAACTAAATAGATATTCCATGTTCATGGATAGAAAGAGTTAACACTGGGGCACCTGGGTGGCTCAGTCGGTTAAGCGTCCAACTTCGGCTCAGGTCATGATCACACGGTTCGGTTTGTGGGTTCGAGCCCTGTTCGGGCTCTGTGCTGACAGCTAGCTCAGAGCCTGGAGCCTGTTTCGGATTCTGCGTCTCCCTCTCTGTCTGCTTCTCCCCTGCTCATGCTGTCTCTCTCTCTCAGAAATAAAATTAAAATTAACACTGACAAGATGTTAGCTTTTCCCAGCTTAATCTATAGATTTAACACAATCCCAATCAAGACCCCAAAAAATTGTTTTGTGGATATTAACAAGCTGATTCTAAAGTTTATATGGAGAAGGAAAAGACCCAGAATTGTCAACACAATAGTGAAAGAAAAGGATAAAGTTGGAGGACTGACACTACCTGACTTCAAGAAGTATAAAGTCACAACAATCAAGACATTGTGTTATTGGCAAAAGAAAGATAAATAGATCAATAGAATAGAATAAAGCATGCAGAAACAGACCCACATAAATGTAATCTGTTGATCCTTGACAAAGGAGCAAAAGCAATACGATGGATAAAAGTCTTTTCAACAAACAGTGCTGAACAATTACATGTCCACATGCAAAACAAAAAAAAATGAATCATAGACTTAAATGTAGAACACAAAACTATAAAACTCCTAGAAGATAACATAGGAGAAAATATAGATGACCTTGGGTGTGATGAGGACTTTTTAGATACAGCATCAAAGGCATGAGCCATTGAAAGAAACAATAAGCTAGACTTTATTTTCAAAAATTTTTAAATGTTTATTTATTTTTGAAAGAGAAAGAGAGCACAAATGGGAGAGGAGCAGAGAGAGAGGGAAGCACAGAATCTGAAGCAGGCTCCAGGCTCTGGGCTATCAGCACAGGGTCCTACATGGGGCTTGAACCCATGAACGGTGAGATCATGACCTGAGCCAAAGTCGGACACTTAACCAACTGAGCCACCCAGGTGGCCCTAGAAGCTAGACTATATTAAAATCAAAAACTCTGCTCTGCAAATGACACTGTCAAGAGAATAAGAAGAGAAGCCACAGATTGGGAGAAAATAGTTGCAAAAGACATAACTGATAGAGGAGTAGTATTCAAAATATATAAAGAACTCTTAAAACTCAACAAGAATATAAGCAGTTCAATTAAAAACTGGGCAAGAGAGATCTGAACAGACATCTTACAAAAAAAGATATACGGATGGCAAATAAACATGTCAACATTACATGTCAATATGAAAAGGCAAATTAAAACAACAACGAGATGTGACCACACACCTGGAAGGAGGCCCCGAACCCAGAGCACCGACAACCCCAAACGCTGGGAAAGATGTGGAGAAACAGCAACTCTCACACGTTGCTGGCGGGAACACACCCACTTTGGAGGACAGTTTGGCAGTTTCTGGCAAAATTAAACATACTCTTACCAACCATGCAATCCAGCAGTCACATTCCTTGATATTTACCCAAATCAGTTGAAAATGTATGTTTACACAAAAACCTGCACACAGATGTTCATGGCAGCTTTATTCATAATTGCCAAACTCTGGAAGCAACGAAGATGTTCTTCAGTGAGTAGGTAAGTCAACTATGATATATACACACAATGGAACATTATAGAGCATTGAAAAGAAATGAGCTACTGAGCAATGAAAAGATATGGAGCAACCCTCAATGCGTATCACTAAGCGAAAGAAGCCAATCTGGAAAGGCTATATACTGTGTGATTCAATTCTTTGATAGTTGGAAAAGGCAAAACTATAGAGAAGGGGGTGTCAGGATTACGGAGGAGAGAGGGCTGAAGAGGCAGAGCACAGAGGATGTTTCGGGCAGTGAAACTATTCTGTATGATACCGTGATGGTAGACAAACCTCATATATTTGCCCAAACCTACAGAATGTACAACAAGAGTGAATCCACATGCAAACTACGAACCTTGGATGATAATAATGTGTCAGCATCGGTTCATCAGTTGTAACAAAGGTACTGTTGTGATTTGGGATATTGACAGGGGGGAGGTTGTGTGTGGGTTGCAGGAGGGGGGGTATGAGAACTTCCCACTCAATTTTGCTGTGAACCTAACACTGATCTAAAAAATAAAGACTACTTTAAAAAGACAGCAGCCACACCAAGCAAGCAGGAAGAGTGAAGGGCATATTCAGGAATCCTCTTTGTCAAGTTTGCTAATGCCGCGCTGGCCAACAGAAGTCCCACGGCTCAGCCAAAAGAAAGGGCACGTGAAAAACACCACGCATAAAGGGAGGGGAGAAGATGCAATAAACCTTCCACAGCAGTTAATTATTCCTAGTTGATTTGATGCAAAAAGGTCAAAATAAAAATCACTTTTTTAAATTACCTGCTCATGGGCTCCACACAGTCCAGTTTCTTATTCCAACTCCACCGTCATGCACGCCATGGTCATGAGCATCCCTGCCAGCGACCACATTCCTACGCTCCCCAATCCCTCACGGTGTCCTTGACCCCATCTCTGCCAGTCATCTCGTCACTGTGTCCAAGGCGGACTCAGAGGTTCAGAGATAAAATCGTTATTATTATACGTTACTTGGATATTAAGATAAACAAACAGGAAAGGAAGGAAGGAAGGAAGTGAGGAATAAAGGAAGGAAGGAAAGAAGAAATTTTGTTATTAGGTAAAGTAAAATGCTGAAAACATAAACTTCTCACAAACTTAGAAGAAGACTGATCGGGGTCCCTGGGGGGCTCAGTCAGTTAACTCAGTTGATTGCAGCTCAGGTCATGGTTTTGGTTTTGCCTTTGCCATTTGTGAGTTCGAACCCCCTGCCAGGCTGTGCTGAGAGTGCAGAGCCTGCTTGGGATTCTCTCTCCCTCCCTCTCTGCCCCTCCCCTACTCATGCATGTACACGTTCTCACTCTCTCTCAAAATAAATAAACAAACTTAAAAAAAGACCGATTATGCTGTAGCCATACCAGTAGCCATGAGTTCAATCTACCAATGACAACCGTGTCCAAGGCCGTGAGTCACGTCAGCCCCTGCCTTCTGAGTCAGTCAGAGATGGATTCACTTCAATAAACAAGCCGCTGAGCCCCTCCTCAACCAGCCTCTCCCAAACAGCCACACTTGCACAGATGTCGTCAGCCCACTCAGCCCGAGCGTCCTCGCTTCCCTGAGCTGCCTCCCCCCAAAACATCACCCATCCCTCAGCTCTCTCAAAGGGCCAGTGCGCTCCCAACATAGCTCTCTCCCCAAATGAGTTTTGGCTCCGTATTTCAGGTATTGGATGGTGGTTTCATCATCCTTCGGAAATTCCCCTTTATCAAATCTGAAACATCTCAATTTCATTTTTTGCTGGGATTATATTTTCCATTAAATTTTCATCGCTGATATTGTGTGCCATATACAATGGGGTGGCCTTTACAGCCATCCTATTTTGTCACAAGGGGTGACTTGGGTAGGCTTTGGTTCCTTTAAACAGATGTATTTACCAGATTCAGCAAACAAAATATCAAACATACTTTGATGGAAAAACTTCATACAGTCACTCCACAGATATTACTGAAAGCTTGTTTTGTATTAAAAACTGTTATTGGTCGGGGGGTCTGGGTGGCTTAGTCAGTTAAGCATCCGACTTTCGCTTAGGTCATGATCTCGCGGTTTGTGGGTTCGAGCCCCGCGTCGGGCTCTGTGCTGACTGCCAGCTCAGAGCCTGGAGCCTGTTTCAG
>NW_027530352.1:39297-40480 GCF_008692635.1 Crocuta crocuta | reverse complement strand
GAGCCCCGCGTCGGGCTCTGTGCTGACTGCCAGCTCAGAGCCTGGAGCCTGTTTCAGTCTGTGACTCCCTCTCTCTCTGACCCTCCCGTGCTCACGCTATCTCTCTCTCTCTCTCTCCTAGAAATGAATAAAACGTTAAAAAAAAAAACCTGTTATTAGTCTTAGAGATCCAGGACAAAACCAAACCAAACCTGCTGTCATGGAAAGAAATTCTGGTGGAAGCAAACTGGCAACTTTTTTAAAAGAAAAGGAAAGGAGGGGCACCTGGGTGGCTCAGTTGGTTGAGCGTCCGACTTCGGCTCAGGTCATGATCTCACAGTTCATGGGTTCGGGCCCCGCGTGGGGCTCTATGCTGACAGCTCAGAGTCTGGATCCTGCTTCAGATTCTGTGTCTCCCTCTCTCTCTGACCCTCCCCTGCTCATGCTCTCTCAGAAATAGATTTTAAAAATTAAAAAAAAAAAGGAAAGTACACACTGTGTCCAATCTGATTTTTTAGCAATAGGAAATATCAGCTTCTGAGTGTTGAGAGGCAGGGCAGAGAGGGGGAGAGAATCAGGTACATGCGGCACAGAAGGGCCACAGCGAAAGGGACAAGGACACAGGGCGCTTGGACGGCCGCACGTCACTCCAGGACCACCCTGGCTTCGTTCCCTTGTTCCTTTACTGAAATCTCCATCTCACGGCTTTAAGCTACTTTTTCTCAGGTTGCTGTTGGCTTTTCTCCCCCTCCCCAGAAAGGGGGGGCAAAGAAGGAGGTGTCTCTGCTGAGGACTAAGAAATAAAAGTCAACAATCTCCATTTTATGCTGGAGAGGCTGTTTCCAGGACAAGAACGGACGCCCTTCCGGGACTGTTCGCGGAGCAAACCCCCGACGCCAGCGCTGCCCGCGCCGCACTCTGCCGCCCGAGCCAACCAGCGCCTGGCCAGACCCCTGCTTACTGAAAAGAGTAAAAAGCGTGTCGGCATGCCTTGCGTTTCTATAAAGCTGAAAGAAATCTTGCTTCTTCTCCCAAGGAGACGTTTTCAAGAGGGGGGGGCAGTGAGAGGTGATAAGACGGGGGGGCGGGGGGCTGCGGAGCAGACCGCGTGAGGCCTGGACGGAGCGAGGCTCAAGTGGAGAAGATGAAAGAGGGTGAGGGGCCCAGGACGAGAGCGGGCGCGGTGGGGCAGCGGGCGACCCCG
>NW_027530352.1:38874-39042 GCF_008692635.1 Crocuta crocuta | reverse complement strand
CGGGTGGGAAGGCGAGGCACAGAGAGAAACCGGCTGTCGGGCAGCAGGGCAGCACGCCTGCCCCCTGCGCCCCTGCCCCCTGCGCAGACTCGGGCGTCCCTGCCCCGCGGTGCTGGTTCCCACAGACGCCTGTCCGGAGACGCCCTGAAAAGAAACCCGAGCTCCCGC
>NW_027530352.1:37521-38596 GCF_008692635.1 Crocuta crocuta | reverse complement strand
TCCTGAGCAGGCAAGCGGGGACAGAGCCCAGACGAGCGCACAGCATGGCCTGCGGGCCTGCCCCGCCGCTGGGGCCCCTGCTCCTGCTCGCCCTCTGGGGGTCCGCCGTCTGGGGGTCCTCCGCTCCAGGTAGGAAGAGGCAGGGCACAGGCAGGGGCTCCTGCGGGGGCCCGGCTGACTCCTTCGCCCTCGGTGTCCCGCAGCCCCCCTGCTCAGGCGCCTGGCTGAGCACATCCAGCGGTCTCGGGAGGGCTCAGGCCCGCGTGCGGTGCCCCCCCCAAAACAAGGCTGGCTGCAGCAGCCCCTGGACCCCTTCAACACGTCCGACCCGAGATCGTTCTTGCAGGTGAGGCCGGGCAGGGCCGGGGGGGAGGGTGCGGGGGGGGGGGGAATTGCTGCTTTCTTCTCAGTGTCCCGTCTCTGGGCCCCGGACTCATCTTGTGCCCCTGCGGCCCCCAGTCAGCCCTCTGGTCCTTACTGTGCCCTTGACCGCCCGCGCCCCCCTCTCCTTCCCCAGCCTCCGCTTCCCTGTCCCTCAGGCGCGGAGGTGACCCCCTTCTCCGTGGCCTTCAGATTGAACAGCAAATCCCCCACCAACACGTAGGGCTCACTACTTAGCAGAAATGCGCACCGGCTTTGGAACCAGACCTGCCTCAGAACAGAAACTGGAAGGGACCTAACGAATGAATGGACAAACCACCGTTTCCCACACTTCCTCTGTGCTCAGTGCGCCAGGTCAGCGCACCCAGGCCCTGCTTCCCAATCATCTGCACTCACGACGCACTCTACGCTTAGTATTTCCGTGCAGAGCAAGTGCCCCCCACTGCTGGCCACTACCCTGGACCCTGTAGACACAGAGTGAAAAAGCTGATGAACTGTCTGCTTTTACAGACCTTAGGTTCCAGCTGAGGAGACAAACAGGAGGGAAAAGAACACATAGCCAGACAAGCCGGTTTCACATACTAGTAATATCTAAAGAAAGACCCATAAGGGAGAGAGACCGCAATGAACTGGGAATAAGGACAGGTCACAACTCTCAGTCCTAACCTTCCCCCCCCCCCCCCGCCGCGGCACA
>NW_027530352.1:34320-37496 GCF_008692635.1 Crocuta crocuta | reverse complement strand
TGGGTGAACGACCGACACTGGGCCGGCCGGCACGCACCGGTGTTCCTGCATCTGGGGGGCGAGAGCAGCCTCGGGCCTGGCTCAGTGAGCAGAGGTGAGAGGCAGGGCTGGGAAGCAGGTGGGGGCCAGGAAGGGCGCTCTGGGCTGGCATGCGGTGAGGCGGGAGGGCTGCAACCCCTGATGAAGGTTTGGGGTGAAGGTGGGGTTCGTGGGGTCCGGAGCCCACGGCCAAGAAAGAATTCTTGAAGATGTCTTTGGTGCAAAAAGGTGATTTTATTAAAGCACGGGGTGGGGCCCGTGGGCAGGAAGAGCTACACTGGGGTCGTGTAGAAGGGCTGGTTATAGGCCATGGACTTGGGGGAGGTAAAGTCAAAAGGGAAGTTTCCAAAGAGACTTTCACCAGCTAAAGACTCAGTGGAGGCCCAGCTACGGTCAAGCTAAGGCGGGTTTTCCCTCTAGCAAAGCGTTAGCATGAAGACAGTAGGGAGCTCCAACTTCAGGCTATTGATGGGATTGGCTTTTTCCTGTAAACTGGTGGAGACTTACTACCAGTTTAACCATTTGTTTTCTGTCCGTCCTTAGTCCTTGGGCAGCCAGGGGAGGCTGAGGAATATCACGCATGTCCCCCCCACTCTTCACAGGGCACCCTGCAGCCCTGGCCCCAGCCTGGGGGGCCCTGGTGATAGGCCTGGAGCACAGGTTTTATGGCCTGAGTATGCCTGCAGGGGGCCTGGACATGGCCCAGCTCCGCTTCCTGTCCAGCCGCCACGCGTGAGTGAGGCCGGGAAGTGCTCGGCGTCAAGGCACTGAGAATGTCTGTATCTTGGCACCTGTGCATCTGGATGGCTCCCCTCCACTGCCTGAAGTCGACCTCTGGGGCTCTGGTCCATGTTTCCCTCTCTCTTTCAGTGTCTTATTCTCTGTCTCTGGGTCTCTGTCCCTCCCTCTTTCTCTCTGGCTATATTTTCATCTTCTCCTGTCTCACTATAGCCACCTGGCCCAGACCAGCAGCATCTGGATGACACAGCCTCCCCACTGGTCTTCAGTTTCTGCCCTTGAGCCCGTCAGTCTCTTGTACGCATGAAGCCACAGTGATGGCCAGAGCAGACACCAGACCACCACTCCCCCAGCTTTCATCTCTCACGGGTCCCCCATCTCACTCAGTCAGTCAGAATCTTCACGGGGCCACGCGGTCCTATTGGCTCTGGGTCCCCGTTACCTCTCTGACCTCCACTTTCTCACACTCACTGGGCTCCAGCTCCGCAGGCTTACAGGCACATTGCTGCCTTGAGCCTGTTTTTCTCTGCAGGGAGCAGGCGTCCCCATCCCTCCCTCACCTCCTCCCCTGGACCCTGCTCCCAGACCCCAGTGCTTCTCAGGACTCACCTCTCCTGGTCTCTCTGTCGGTGTCTGTCTCTGCCTTTCTCCGTCTCCTTCTTGCCTCCATCTCTCCCTATCTCCACCTGTATCTCTGTGCCGCCACCGTTCTCTGTCTCCCGAGGTTTTCACAAGCTAAGTTTCTAAGTGCGGTAGGAAGGCATTAAGTGCAACCTGCTTCAGAAAGTCCGGGAAGACACTTAGAAGCACCTGGAAAAGAGGATGTTAGACACATGGCAACCTGTCCCTTTCTGATGGTGTCTCCTCTTCCTCCAGGGGCCCCCAGCCCCTCCCTGCATCCGTCAGGTTTCCTGCCCGCACTGCCTGGAAGACCGACCCTCCCTCCCCGCTGTGGCCCACAGTGAGGAAGGTGGAGGCGATCGGGAGGTGGGGGGGCTCCTCCGGCCCAGATCGGCACTTGCTGAGATCAGGGCTCAAACAGCCAGTGACAAGGGCCCTGGCTTCTGACCAGACACCCCCGACCCCCACCCCCACCCCATTCGGGTCTCTGGATCCCCGCCCGTGCTGGAGGCATCCTCGGGATTCCCAGAGATTCGAGTCGATTCTCGGGGATTCCCACCGCGCCTGCCCCCTGTCCCTAGGCTGGCTGACGTGGCCTCCGCCCGCCTCGCACTTGGCCGCCTCTTCAACGTCTCCTCCTCCAGCCTCTGGATCTGCTTCGGAGGCTCCTACGCCGGCTCCCTGGCTGCCTGGGCCCGGCTCAAGGTCCCCGGGACTCTCAGGGCGGGCTGGGGGCGGGGCCCTGTCTCGGGTNCGGTAGGAAGGCATTAAGTGCAACCTGCTTCAGAAAGTCCGGGAAGACACTTAGAAGCACCTGGAAAAGAGGATGTTAGACACATGGCAACCTGTCCCTTTCTGATGGTGTCTCCTCTTCCTCCAGGGGCCCCCAGCCCCTCCCTGCATCCGTCAGGTTTCCTGCCCGCACTGCCTGGAAGACTGACCCTCCCTCCCCCCTGTGGCCCACAGTGAGGAAGGTGGAGGCGATCGGGAGGTGGGGGGGCTCCTCCGGCCCAGATCGGCACTTGCTGAGATCAGGGCTCAAACAGCCAGTGACAAGGGCCCTGGCTTCTGACCAGACACCCCCGACCCCCACCCCCACCCCATTCGGGTCTCTGGATCCCCGCCCGTGCTGGAGGCATCCTCGGGATTCCCAGAGATTCGAGTCGATTCTCGGGGATTCCCACCGCGCCTGCCCCCTGTCCCTAGGCTGGCTGACGTGGCCTCCGCCCGCCTCGCACTTGGCCGCCTCTTCAACGTCTCCTCCTCCAGCCTCTGGATCTGCTTCGGAGGCTCCTACGCCGGCTCCCTGGCTGCCTGGGCCCGGCTCAAGGTCCCCGGGACTCTCAGGGCGGGCTGGGGGCGGGGCCCTGTCTCGGGTGGCTGGGGTACCCCCTCCCCCCAGGCACCCCACACACCCTCCTGTGCTCCCCGAAGGGCTTTCCACAAGCTGTCATCTCCAGGGTTCACGTGTAGAGCGGATGGACTTGCCTGCGACTGCAGTGCGGGCAGATGACACGGGGGCGGCGGGGGCGGGGTCCCAAGGCCTCGGCCCCCAGGCTGACGACGGCTGTCCTCCCCCAGTTCCCCCACCTCATTTTCGCCTCTGTCGCCTCCTCCGCTCCGGTGCGGGCGGTGCTGGATTTCTCCGAGTATAACCAGGTGAGGGCGGCGGGCGGCGGGCGCAGGGTCCTCGCGGCGGGGGGTCCCCGATACCTCCTCCCGCGCTCCCTCCACAGGTGGTGTCCCGAAGCCTGACGAGCGCGGCTGTCGGCGGCTCC
>NW_027530352.1:33637-34125 GCF_008692635.1 Crocuta crocuta | reverse complement strand
GGAGGGAGCACACGGGGCCAGTCCGCGGGGGTAGTGGGACGGGAGTCCTCGGAAGGTGGGGGAGAGAAAAACGGTGAAGTCTGCAAGGTGGCGGGGTCGGAGGAAGGACCGAGACCTGGAACAGGGGCGGATTTGGGGACGCGGAACAGAGAGAAGGGGCAGGGCTGATGAGGGGCGGGGCCCGGCGGGGACGACCCTATCTGGAGGGCGAGGCTCCGCGAGGGGCGGGACCAAGGGGGGACGGCCCTATCAGGAGGGCGAGCTCAGCGCGGGGCGGGGCCGCTGGGGACAACCCTGTAAGGAGGGCGAGGCTCAGCGCGGGGCGGGACCTGGGGCGACGACCCTATCAGGAGAGCGAGGCTGGGCGCGGGGCGGGGCCTTGAGGGACAGCCCTATCAGAAGGGCGAGGCTCCGCCACGGGCGGGGCCGGAGGAGACGGCCGGGAGGAGCAGGTCAGGGGGCGGGGCCTCGGGCGGGACCTCTGAGGA
>NW_027530352.1:0-33623 GCF_008692635.1 Crocuta crocuta | reverse complement strand
GTGGGGTGGGGGGGGGGGGACGCCCCAGGGCCCGGGGAGGTGCGGAGAAGTCGGGCGGGGGAAGCGCACGCTCTGCAGGGGTTAGCGGCTACGACTGGTCCCTATGCGCGTCCTGTCCGGTCGCTCCCGGGCCTGCCCCGGAGTCCGGCGCTCCGCAGGTGCTCCCCTAGCGTTTACGGAAGGAGGGAAGGAATGAAGCCCTGGGGACACAGCTCTCCTAGAGCCCGGATTCCAGCCTCGGGATCCACGGCCAGAAACAGCTGTTCCAAGAGATGGTCACTCGCCCAGGGTCTCACAGTCACCTAGTGCCTTCACCTCTAACCCACAGGGACCCAGGCACCCTCTCGCCCAGACCCCTGACTCCCAGGAGAGCTCCGGAGTTCTTCGGACCTTGGACTTGTAGGGACCTGTGTGTGCTTTCAGGCCCTGGGCCCTGACTCGCTGGGACAGGAGGAGTTTACCTGTGTGTGTGTGGATTGTCCCCTAGGTCGTCATGCACAGCCTGGGCCAGAGATGTCTAAGCTTTTCCCGAGCAGAAACAGTGGCACAGCTGAAGGTCACGGAGTCCCAAGTGTCCGGCGTGGGCGACCGCCAGTGGCTGTACCAGACTTGTACTGAGTTCGGCTTCTGTGAGTGGCCCGCCCCCCTGTCCCAGAAACGTCCATTCTGCTCCTGCTGGGACAGGCTGCCTCCCCGTCTGGACTGGCTTCTATTTCCACAGGACACTGGCCACGCTGCCAGTTTTAGCCGCAGGTGTGGGGCTGGAGGGCACACAGCTGTCGTAGAATGTGCCAGAATCGCTCACACACACAGCCCTCACAGGAGTGGTTGTCCCTGCACTCTGCTTTTTGTGTCCCTGTCCCAGGAGCGGCCCCACCCTCTCCCTAGTCACTGGCCTAGAAACCCTCGCACGTTTTACATGCCTCCTTCCCTTTGTCCGGTAGCCTGTCCGCCAGAGTCCTGCCCACTAGACAGCCTCCGGTTCACCCCAACCCCCTTTCTACTCCCAGCTCTGCTGCCCTGGTGGAGGCCCCCATCCCCTCCTGCTGGATCCCTGACACCGCCTCCTCTCTGGTCTCCAGGACTTCATTTCACCCCTACCATCCAGTCCCCTCACCTAGAGAGATTTTTCTAAATATGACCTTGTTCTTCCTTCCGTGGCTCCCCAGTGACCCTGGGGCAGGGTTGCCAAATATGATACAGGACGCCCAGTTACATTTGAATTTGAGAAAACTTTTGTTTTAGTGTGTGTCCCAAAATTACATGAGACATACTTATACTAAAAAAGTATTTGTGAACTGAAATTCAACGTTAATTGGACATCCTGTAATTTTACTTGCTCAGTCTGGGTCCCCTACTCCAGAGTTAAGTTCAAATCTTTTCCCATCTCCTGAAGGCAATGAAGATATGATTTAAAGCGAAGCATTCAAATTCTAGTTCCACCATTTCATAGCTATATGATCTTGGGCAAATAACCTAAGCTCTCTCTCTGTGCCTTAGTTTCCAGTCTGTAAAATGGGAGTAATAGTAGTGCCTCCCATAATCCTGTTTCCAGGATTAAAGGAGATAATATATGTAACATGCTAAGAATAACACCAGGACACAATAAGTACTCCCTAAGCACTAATTATAATTACTCTTCCAACACTACATATTCTGACCCTCAAATACACCAGTTTTCCTGACCCCTCAGGAACTTTGCACGTACTGTTCCCTTTGCTGGGATTACTCAGCTTCCTCTCATCACACAGTTTATTCGTCTTCAAGTCTCAGTACCAGATGCCGCCTCCTCAGGGAGCCTTACCTGACTGCTGGAAAGAGGCCCGCTTCCTTCCCCCCGTCCCCCCCAGCTCCGTGTTTTTCTCCTTAGCGCTTTGCTGTCTCATCCTACAGACCCCATTTCCCTTCTCCCCCGTGCACCGCGAGCCCTGTGATGGCAGAGCCTGGGACAGTATTGTGTCCCCCATTCCGTTCCCCATGCGTGTGAGCAGACAGTAGGTATGGTTACCTGGTGAAGAAAGGAGTGGGTGAACGTGAGGCTAAGGGAGTTAGACTTAGCCTGGGGGCGCGGGGGAGCTAAGGATCCTAAGCAAGGGAGACACGGTCCAATTTGTGCTTTAATCCTGCGCTCCTGGTCCCTCCGGACCTGTGTGCACGCTGTCCCCCTGTTCATGCTGCTTTCTCTTCCATCTTCCTGTTCCTTAAGCTTTTATCCCTGGCAGTGGCCNGGAGCGTTTCTCTGCCAGGATTGGGAGCTTACCCAAGGGGGGTAGGGCCTGCCTGGGTCAGCACCAGGGGAGGCCCTGTAATGACTATTAAAGGCCGTGTGCCCCACACTATATCCCCCCCCCAGATGTCACCTGTGAGGACCCCAGCTGCCCGTTCTCCCAGCTCCCAACGCTGCCCTCCCAGCTCGAGCTCTGTGAGCAGGTGTTCGGGCTCTCCAGCTCCTCCGTAGCCCAGGCCGTGGCCCAGACCAACTCCTACTATGGCGGCCAGACCCCAGGGGCCACCCGCGTCCTGTTCGTTAATGGTGAGCGGCCCTCAGAACCTTGACCCCTGGGTGGGCACCTAACCCCGGCCCGGCATGCCATTCCTCCTTCCTTTCTAGGGGACACGGACCCCTGGCACGCGCTAAGCGTGACAGCAGCCTCGGGGCCCTCGGAGCCCTCGGAGTCCGCCCTCCTCATCCCGGGTGCTTCCCACTGCGTGGACATGGCACCCGAGACGTCGTCGGACTCCTCCAACCTCCGCCTGGGGCGCCAGGTCAGAGGGCTGCGGCTCTGGGCAGTTAGCATCTCATTTGCATGTTGGTTTGCATGTCCCTGCCCTCCGCAAAATTAGCATTCATTTGCATGTTGATTTGCATGTCCCTGCCCTCTGTGAAATTAGCATCTTGTTTGCATGTTGATCTGCATGTCCCTTCCCTCCGCGAAATTAGCATCTCGTTTGGGTGTTGATTTGCATGTCCCTGCCCTCCATTCCCTGGAATCTGACTTCAAGCGTCTCCCCGCAGAGCATCCTCAGGCGGCTGCAGACCTGGCTCGGGCTGGCACAGCGGAGCCAGACGACGGGCGGGAGCTGAGGGCCCGGACCCTCGCCACTGCCACTCCGCGCACGTGGCCACCTTGTTCCCTGGACAGGAGAACGGAGCTTGTTTCAAAAGAGGAAATTCCCAGGAATCTGGTCTGCACACAACCGACTTGTTGCTGCCAACCTTGTCATTCCTGAGAGCGACCAGCAGTATAAGAGGAGGAGTATTCTCACTGTGAATATTGGTATTTCATTTTATTTTGCAGGGAGCATTTTATTAACTGTTTCTTGGTTATCTTTTTTTATTGTTTAAAGTATCTTGCAGTAAAGCCTCTTCGTGAAATAGAATTCTGGACCCATCTCCCATTGATTTTTTTTCCCTACTTTCAAAAGCAGAGCGACCTTGGTAGATTCCTAGGATGCGGAAGGGACAGGGAGTCAGCTTCTGGCTTGGTCCGCTCAGGCTGCGATAACAGAACACTGGGGATTGGGTGGCTTATAAACAACAGGTGCTTATTTCACACAGTTCTGGAAGCTGTGAAGTGTGGCATCAGGACGCCAGAAAATCAGGTGTCTGGTGAGAGCACCTGGTTCACACTCAGTGGGCTTCTCTCTGGGGCAGGGGAGAGGCAGAGAGAGCGCAGGCCTCACGGTGAGACCTGAACCCTGGAGCCCGGCCTCACGATCATGAGGTCATGACCTGAGCCAAAATCAAGAGTCTAGGCGCTTAACCGACTTTGCCACCCGGGCGCCCCGAGGAGTATTGGTATTTTAAGTCAGATGTCACATGTGTGGCAGCTCAAATTCTGCTGGGCTCCTGGGCCACCGGGCACGCTGCCGCACCCCTCCCTCCCGACTCAGGCGTGTGCCTGCTTCTCCCTGTCCTCGTGCGCCCCGTCTTCCTCGGGCTCTTGCTTTCTCCTTGTCTCTTGTCTGTCTCGGCTCTCTCCTGTTTCTCTGAATATCCTCATTTCGATCTCTGTGTGTGTCATTCTGCCCCTGTGTTTACTTCTGTGACCTGTGTCAGTCAGTGTCCCGCTTCGCCTCCTCTCCAACTTGTCTGCCCTGCCTAGTGCGCCTCTGCCTCAGTTCCCCTCTCCAGACTCTCCCTTCTCTCCTCGCACCTTCTCCACCTCTCAGGCCTTTTCTGTTTCTCCCCTGCCGTTTAATCTTTGCCCTTCTCTCCCCGCCTCCTCCTCTCCCTCCCTGCCCTTCACTCAGCCGTTTCCCACCCTGGTGTTCGGGGCGCTGGTCAAGCCTCCCCGATAGGGGAGCCCCGGGGTGTGCGGGGGGTGCGCCCGCTCGCAGGGGTGCCTGCTCAGCCACGGCTCCCTCACTCCGGGCGAGGTCCTGGGAACGGGCGGGGGGCAGCCAGCCGGGGAGGCGAGCGCCTGGGGCGCTGGGGAGGGCAGAGGCGACCAGTCAGGACAGGGTGAGGGCTCGGTGCGAGAAGCCGCGAGCCCGCCGTGCGGTGAGGAACCCTGACCGTGTCCCGCTGACCCCGGCCTCGGTCACCGGGTCGCCCCGGGCGGGACGGCCCCCGTCTGTATGTTCAGCACGCGCCCCGCGGTCCCACACGTGGTGGGTGCGCGGTGTCTGTGCGGCGTGAAGGAAGGAGGTCTAACGTCGCGCTCGCACGCTCTGCCGGAGGCAGCTGCCCGCACTCTCCTTTGCAAACTTCTCACCCTGACACCTGAATGGCCCCGGATTTGGGGCCCCGCCGCCTCAGGCATTCTCAGAGCTGCCCCAGCGTGTGCAGGGCGCCAGGCTGAGCGCCCCCGCCCGGGTGCTGAGATCACCTGGGGGTTGGCAGGGGTCTGCGGCCTGAGCCCCGGCTGGGCAGCCTCCTTTTATTCAGCCGAGACTGCTGTAGACCAGCAATAGCGTCTGTAGGGGTCTGAATTCGGGGAGGATGGAAACTTCCAGGTACTCTCCCTTCCTGGTGTCCTTGGCCCCTACTCGGCCCCTACTATCCACTCTTTCTGCAGACTGTGGTGATTCCTGCAAAAGGTAAATCAGGTCACCTCTGCTAAAAGCCCTCCAAACGCTTCCCACTAGACCTGGAATAAAGTCGGAAATCCTCCCCGGGGCTACGTAGGGGCCCTTCGGACTTTCCCTTTTGACTCTTCCAGGACAGAGCCCGACGGGGGGCTCGAACCCACGAACCGCAAGAGTTGGACGCTCAACCTACTAAGCCACCCAGGCGCCCCTCCCTCAATGACTTTTAAATGACTGCTTCCTCCTTAACATTCAGGATCAACTCCAATGTCACCTCCAGGAGGCCTTTGCTGACTGCCTCTGTGTCCCAGTCACTCCCTGTCACATTACCTGTTTTACATGCTTCCTAGCCACAAGCACCACCTGAAATTACCTTATTTTCTTTCTACTTCAGCCCCTCTGTACTAGAATGCACTAGAATGCGCCGTCCCCGAGCCAGGGGACGGTGCCCTCCTGGTATGCACGGCCCTGTGAGTTCGTGTTTCACAGCCTGTGCCATTGTCACGTGGCCTTGGTGTTCTAGAAGCCCAAGTCTCCTGGTCTACTGGCTCAAAGAGCACAAAGCTCTTCTCAGGAGCAAGACGGCTGCTAACTTTGCGGTCCTCCGGCCTGTGGCTTTCCTTCGCCAGCGATGCCCTCTATCCTATAAAATACGTGAACTCGAATGAGAATAAACAGTCTTGAGAATGTAGACACACTGTGTTCTGAGGGTCACTGGTTTGACCCACATACATTCCACCTGGAAGCGGGGCCATGTGGGACTCCTTACCTTCCCTGGAAGCTTGTGCGCCGGTGTGGGTGCAGCACGGCCTTATCCGGGGCGAGAACCCCAGGGGCGTCGAGCAAATGCCTGTTCTATGCACCCTCACCAGCGCCTGCGCCCCGCACCACACAAACCCCTCACACTGAGGCTAGAGAAGAGCAAAGGTGGAGGACGGGTACTTCCTGCTCCAAAGACTGCCTGCTAAGCTGCAGCAGTGAAGACGATGTGGTTTGGGCATTACACACACATAAGCAGACAGATCAGTGGGGCAGGGCGGAGTCCAGAAGCAGACTCACACACACACACACACACACACACACACACACACGGGCACCACACACACACAATTTTCTTTTTTTTTCTTTCACAGTTTATTGTCAAGTTGGTTTCCTTATAACACCCAGTGCTCATCCCAACAAGTGCCCTCCTCCGTGCCCATCACCCCGCTTCCCCTCCCCCACCCCCATCAGCCCTCACTTTGTTCTCGGCATTCAAGAGTCTCTCATGGTTTGCCTCCCTCCCTCTCCCGAAGTATTTTTCCCCTTCTCCTCCCCCATGGTCCTCTGTTAAGTTTCTCCTGTTCCACGTATAAGTGAAAACATATGGTATCTGTCCTTCTCTGCCTGACTTACTTCGCTCAGCATAACACCCTCGAGTTCCATCCACATTCCTACAAATGGCCAGATTTCATTCTTTCTCATCGCCATGTAGTATTTCATTGTATGGATAAACCACATCTTCTTGATCCATTCGTCCATTGATGGACATTTAGGCTCTTTCCATGATTTGGCTCTTGTTGAGAGTGCTGCTATGAACATTGGGGTACGTGTGCCCCTATGCCTCAGCATTTCTATATCCCTTGGGTCAATTCCTAGCAGTGCTATTGCTGGGTCATAGGGGAGTTCTAGTGTTAGTTTCCTGAGGAACCTCCACACTGTTTTCCAGAGGGGCTGTACCAGTTTACATTCCCACCAACAGTGTAGGAGGGTGCCCGTTTCTCCACATCCTCGCCAGCATCTAGAGTTCTCTGATTTGCTCATTTTAGCCACTCTGACTGGCGTGAGGTGGTATTTCAGTGTGGCTTTGATCTGCATTTCCCTGATGAGCATTGTTTCATGTGTCTTTTGGCCATCTGGATGGCCTTTGGAGAAGTATCTGTTCATGTCTTCTGCCCATTTCTTCACTGGATTCTTTGTTTTTCGGGTGTGGAGTTTGGTGAGTTCCTTATAGATTTTGGATACTAGCCCTTTATCCAATATGTCATTTGCAACTATCTTTTCCCATTCCATCGATTGCCTATTAGTTTTATTGATTGTTTCCTTTGCTGTGCAGAAGGTTTTTATCTTGATGAGGTCCCCATAGTTCATTTTTGCTTTTGAGTCCCTTGCCTTTGGGGATGTGTCAAGAAATTGCTGCAGTTGAGGTCAAGGGGGTTGTTTCCTGCTTTCTCCTCTAGGGTTTTGGTGGTTTCCTGTCTCACATTCAGGTCCTTTATCCATTTTGAGTTTATTTTTGTGTATGGTGTGAGAAAGAGATCTAGTTTCGTTCTTCTGCATGTTGCTGTCCCAGTTCTCCCAGCACCATCTGTTAAAGAGGCTGTCTTTTTTCCATTGGATACTCTTTCCCGCTTTGTCAAAGATTAGTTGGCCATACATTTGTGGGTCCAGTTCTGAGTTCTCTATTCTATTCCATTGGTCTATGTGTCTGTTTTTGTGCTGATACCATACTATCTTGATGATGACAGCTTTGTAGTAGAGGCTAAGGTCTGGGATGGTGACAGCTCCCATTTTGGTTTTCTTCTTCAATAGTACTTTGGCTATTTGGGGTGTTTTGTGGTTCCATACAAATTTTAGGATAGTTTGTTCTAGTTTTGAGAAGTATGCTGGTGCAATTTTGATTGAGATTGCATTGAATGTGTAGATTGCTTTGGGTAATAATGACATTTTCACAATATTTATTCTTCCAATCCATGAGCATGGATTGTGTTTCCATTTCTTTGTGTCTTCTTCAATTTCCTTCATAAGTTTTCTATAGTTTTCATCATACAGATCTTTTTTTTTAACTTTTTTTTATTTATTTCTAGGAGAGCGAGAGAGACAGTGTGAGCAGGGGAGGGTCAGAGAGAGAGGGAGATGCAGATTCTGAAATAGGCTCCAGACTGAGCTGGCAGTCAGCACAGAGCCCGATGCGGGGCTCGAACCCACGAACCGTGAGATCATGACCTAAGCGAAAGTTGGACGCTTAACCGACTAAGCCACCCAGGCGCCCCTATACAGATCTTTTATATCTTTGGTTAGGCTTATTCCTAGGTAGTTTATGGGTTTTTTGTGCAATTGTGCAATTAATTTTCTACAAAGATGCCAATGCAAATCAGTTGAGGAAGTCTTTAAAACAAATGATCCTGGAACAATTGGATATGCTGTAGACCTTCTCTCAATCTCTTTTGCGAACTTCTTTGCAACTTGATATCGGAATGGGTCTCGGTTTGGTGCAGAGTATTTTCTCTTCCCAAGCATTCTTTGAGCTTCCCAGCTAAGAGGAAAAGACTAACCTCACCCCTATCTCATACCATATTCAAAAATTAATACAAGGGTATCATAGATGTAAGGCTAAAACTATAAAACAGGAAAATTACTTATGACCTTGTAGTAGGCAAATATTTCTTAGAGAGGAAAGAATAGCATAAAATACGTTAAAAAGGGAGCAAATTGACATTACCAAAAGGATACATTGGCATTATCAAAATTTAAAACTTCTCATAAAAAAACTTGCAATTAAAAAACATCATTAAGAAATGGAAAGAGAAGGAAAAGACTCAAGGGAAACATTCACACTACATACGTGTGACAAAGGATCTGCGTCCAGATTGAAGAACTCCTGGAAACCAATTTCAAAAAGACACGTAGGTCGGAGAAAGGAAGCCCCGCCCGGCAGCTTTGGTCCAAATTCTTTTGGGTCAGAACTGGGATCTGAGGAAGACCTGGGAGCATTCAAGCCACATATTAAACTTCTCTGCTTCCCCCCACCCCTGTCTCCCATTTTCCTCCCCCTTCCCCTCCTCTCTACCCCCCTCCCCTTCTCCTCCCTTCCCAACTTAAAGAAACTGTATCTCTGATTTTTGTTTACATCCCTATAGTAGGGGCACCCCTCACAGCATGTGGCCGGTTAGCTCAGTCGGTTAGAGCGTGGTGCTAATAACGCCAAGGTCGCGGGTTCGACCCCCGTACTGGCCATAGACAGGGTCTGTTTTACCCTCCGTGTGCGAGGTTCCCCTACACCCACCTGACCTTGGAGGAGACCCTGATGCTGAATGGTGAGAGCTCTTGGATCTCCAGTCTTGTTTTTATTTCTCTAAGAAGTAACAAACGAAAGCTAAAATGGGGAGTATTTTTTTATTTTATTTTTTTTATTTTTTTATTTTTTTACAAATAGTTTATTGTCAAATTAGTTTCCACATAACACTCAGTGCTCATCCCCACAAGTGTCCTCCTCCATGCCCATCCCCCCCTCCCCCCCACATCCATCAGTCCTCAGTTTTTGTCAGCATTCAAGAGTCTCTCATGGTTTGCCTCTCTCCCTTTCCCCCACCATTTCCGCCCTTCTTCTCCCCCTTGTTCCTCCGTCAAGTTCCTCCTAATCCTCCTATACGTGCAAACATATGATATTTGTCCTTCTCTGCCTGACTTATTTCGCTCAGCATAACACCCTCAAGGTCCATCCATGTTGCTACACATGGCCAGATTTCATTGTTTCTCATTGCCATGTAGTATTCCATGGTATAGATAAACCACATCTTCTTGATCCATTCGTCCATTGATGGACACTTAGGCTCTTTCCATGTTTTGGCTATTGTGGAGAGTGCTGCTATGAACATTGGGGTACATGTGCTCCTATGCATCAGCATTTCTGTATCCCTTGGGTAAATTCCTAGCAGTGCTATTGCTGGGTCATAGGGGAGTTCTAGTGTTAGTTTCCTGAGGAACCTCCACACTGTTTTCCAGAGGGGCTGCACCAGTTTACATTCCCACCAACAGTGTAGGAGGGTGCCCATTTCTCCACATCCTCGCCAGCATCTAGAGTTCTCTGATTTGCTCATTTTAGCCACTCTGACTGGCGTGAGGTGGTATCTCAGTGTGGTTTTGATTTGTATTTCAAAATGGGGAGTATTTTTAAAAGACACTGAATAAAGTAGAGCCGGCACATTCAGGGGAGGCGGGGCCGGGAAGAGGGAGAATTTCTGGCTCATGTTGGGGGGGGGGAACTGAATTGGTTTTGGCTTATGTGACACTTTCAGCAAAGACTGAGAAGGTAGCTTTTGGTGGCCGGTTAGCTCAGCTGCTTAGAGCGCGGTGCTAGTAAGACCAAGGTTGTGGGTTTGAGCCCGTACTGGCCACTGCGGGGTGGCTTTTGCTACGTTTTGCTACGTTTATAGAGGTGGGGTGCGGGGGGGGGGACTGGGTTCAGTTCTGGACTCCTCCCCAGGCCTCAACCAATGCGGAATTTAGAGACTGAACACAGTTCTCTGACTTCCCTGCTTTAGTAGGTCCTTGCCTGATTTCCGTCCACAAAGGTCATCATCAGTGACTTGGCAAAGGAAAAAGAAAAGATTCCCTTTGTGCGATTTTTTTTTTCCCATTGGGAAACTGATTCTTGCAATGAAAACTGACCTGTTTGGATTATTTCCAACTGGGAAGAAATTATAAGACCCACCTGCGCTTTGTGGGCATCCACACTAGGGGCTTCACTGGTTGAGAGATGAAACGAGATGTTTCAAATGCCGTGTGGGAAGCAGGTTCTTATTAACATCGACCCAGGAGGAAAGAAAGGCAGCTTCGTTGTAAACATTCTGACAGCAGGCTCATCGTTAAAACGTTTACTTTGGAGGTAAAAATATGTCGATGTGTTTCAAAGTTAGAAAATATTAAAAGGTACAGTGAAAGTCTCCTGTTCCTGTGCCTCGTGCACCCGATACTGATTTCCAACTTCCATAGGAGGCTGCTTGGGTATCTTTCCAGTTCTCTTTGCACAGCAAATATTTACAAAAGCCCTTGTTTTCTCTTCTTCCCATAAAAGTGTCAGCATATGTGCTTGATTTGCCTTCTTCACTTAGCCACGCAAGGTGGAATCTTTATTTTTTCAGTGTTTTGAGAGGTTTCAAGTAGCACTTTCAATATTGTGCCTTTGGCAAAATTAAAGCGTACTTTTTTTTAAAAAGTTGGCATATTCAGCAGAAGTTGAATCTGAAACGTTCTAACCTTTTGTATCACTGTAGAGGGAATGCACACAAGGAGGGAGCTTTGGGAAACTTGAGAACAGGGGGAAATGACCTCCATAATGTTGAAACAAAGCACTTTCTGCCCAAGCTCCTGAGCATTAACAGAGCTCCTAAAGAAAATCATGTATCATTAACAATTTTTTTAATCGCTCTGAAGAGCCAAAAATTAAGTCCTCCGTTAAGAGAAGCCTCGGGCTGCACGTACCCCCAATCCCAGTCCCAATCTCAGACTGTTCAAGGCTAAAGCCATCCCCGGACCGCCCTCAGGTCAGCTAATCAAAAAACATTCCTATGGTCTGAGTCAAGGCTGGGAACTGCAGATACAAACTAGCCAGTTTCTCACTGCTTGCCTGAACCCCACGTGGGCCTTTTGAACTCACCTCATAATTGGTCATTTTCAAAGGATTCTCAAAATTCATGACTGGGTCCCACCAAAAGTAATGAACACCTCGCAGATACTGAATGGTCAAAGCTGTAATTGTAATTGGTGCTTATGTGATGATGCTACACGTACTGTAACACCCCCATCCCTTACTCCTTAAAAACCCTGTTTGCTATTGTTCTTCGCTTCATCTTGCTGCCACGACACCGGTAGGCAGATGAACCTCTGCTCAAGCTTGTAATAATATTAAGACCCTTTTGTATTTGCATCGGTGTCGGCTCCTTGGAGGTCTCTGGGAACTCGCGAATCAGGCACAACAGCTCCATTCTTCAGAATGCAATAAGTAATTCGCTGCTGTTCTGTGTCTGGTAGATATCAGAGATGTGTGATGATGTGAAAAAAGCAGAATTCAAAACTGTGCGTAAGATTCGATTCTTTCATTTTCATTTTAAAACTTTTATTTTGGGATGGCTCATTATGGGATGATTTACATACAATGCACCCATTTTTACTGTAGAATTTGGTGAGTTTTAACATATTTATTCACACAAGTAACAACTGTCGCAAAGTAGAGAATATTTCCATGATCCCCAAAGGCTCCTCTGTGTTCTCTGGTGGTAAGAATAATGTCCCGCCTCCAAAGATGTGCACCTCCTAATCCCTGAAGTCTATGAATATATTATTTTGCGTGGCAAAAGGGATGTTGCAAATATGACTAAGTTAAGGATCTTAAAATGAGGTGATTTTCCTGAGTTATCTAGATTGGGTCCAGTGTAATCACAGGGGTCCTCCTTGTAAGAGGGGTCAGGGTCACAGTGTAGCAGGAATCTCGCAGAAAGACATTGAGGCTTTTCTTTCCAGGAAGCAACTTTTTTCCAGCCGGCGTCACTCTGTTGGGTTTGTACCCAAAGAACTGAGCCCCGAACACCACGTAGCGTGGTTTTTTAATATATTTCTTACTTCTTTGTCTCCCATATATGGTAACACACTAACATGCAGTCTGATTAACGTGGTCTCATGTCACAAGGTCATGAGGGATGTCATCACATACATATAGCCAGGTCGCCTTGAGATGTTCTTTTTTTTTCTTCTTTCTTTAGGGAGGGGACCCTACCACAACAGAAGGAGATGCGACAAAGAAATAGAGGTTGGAGAGGTGCAGGGCTGTTAGCCAAAGAATGCCAGCAGCATCTGCAAGTCTGACAAAGCAAGGAAACAAAATTCCCTCTAGAGCTTCTGGAAGGAATGCAGCACCGCTGACCCATATTGGACTGACCCCCAGAACAGGAAGAGAGTGAGTGTGTGTTGTTTTCAACCTCAGAATTTGTGGTAATTTGTTACAATCACAAAGGAAACACACACACAGCCCTTCTAGTCTGTTACACCTCCTGCCTGGCGACTAGGGATCTTTCTATTGTGATGGCTTTGCCTTTCCAGGAATTTCTTACAAACCATAGACTATGCAGTCTTGTGTTCCTGGCTTTCTTTGCTCAGCCCGATATTTTTGAGATTCTTTCATGTTGCATGTCCCAGTCACTTGCTCAGTTTTCTTGCTGAATCGTACTCCCTGTGACATATCAGCATCAGTTTTCCGTTCACATGTGAATGGACTTTTTCATTTCTGGCTGGTTATTAATGGGGCTGCTATGAAGATTAATGTCACAAGTCTTTGTGTAGACATATGTTGTATTAGTCAGGCTTCTCTAGAAAAAGAGAGAGAGAGATCTTAAGGAACTGGCACAGGCAGCTGTAAGGGTTGGGCAAGCCCACATCTGCGGGGTAGATGAGCAGAGTGGACACCCAGGAAAGCCCTGAGCTTATAACTCCAGTCTAAAAGCAAGATGCTCAGCCGGGTAAGTGCCTGACTCTTGCTTTTGGCTCAGGGCATGATACCGCAATTTGTGGCGTCGAGACCCACATCAGGCTCTGTGCCGACAGTGTGGGGCCTGCTTGGGACTCTCTCTCTCCCTCTGCCCCTCCCCCGCTAGTGCAAGCACACACTCTCTGTCTCTCAAAAGAAATACATGTAAACAAATTTTTAAAGTGCGCCGGCAAAATTCCTTCTTCCTCAGGAGAGGAAGGTCCTTTTTCTTTTAAGGCCTTCAACAATTGGATGAGGCCCACTCACATTATGAAGGGTAATTCACTTTACTCAAAACCTACTGGTTTATTTTTTTGAATGTTTTATTTATTTCTAGGAGAGAGAGAGAGAGAGAGAGAGAGAGACAGCGTGAGCAGGGGAGGGTCAGAGAGAGAGGGAGTCACAGACTGAAACAGGCTCCAGGCTCTGAGCTGGCAGTCAGCACAGAGCCCGACACGGGGCTCGAACCCACGAACCGCGAGATCATGACCTAAGCTAAAGTCAGACGCTTAACCGACTAAGCCACCCAGACGCCCCATGAACCTACTGGTTTAAATGTTAATCTCATCCAAAAAAATATCTTCGTGGCAACATCTAAACTAGTGTTAGACCAAATATGTGGAGACTGTTGCCTAGGCTTGTTGACACATAAAATTACCCAGCAATGTTTTCATATCCTTTGGGGTAAATACCTAGGAGTGGAACTGCTGGGTCATTTGGTCAATGTATGTGTGGCTTTATAAGAAGCTCCCAAATGTTCTCCAGAATGGTAAGGCCATTTTACTTTCCAAACAGTACTTCAGGAGAGCCCCATTTGCTCTAGACCTCTCCAACGTTTGGTATTGTCAGACTTTTACACAGTAGACAGTCTATTTAAACCATTTAAAAAGACTTAAAGTATTCTCTTAGTGTGGTATTGACATTCCCCATAACTAATAATGAGCATTTTTCATATATTTATTAGCTATTTATATATCCTCTGTTTTGAAAGTATGTTCATGGGGCGTCTGGGTGGCTCAGTCGGTTGGGTGTCCGACTTTGGCTCAGGTCATGATCTCGCGGTTGGTGGGTTCGAGCCCCATGTCCGGCTCTGTGCTGACAGCTCAGAGCCTGGAGCTGCTTCAGATTCTGTGTCTCCCTCTCTCTCTGACCCTCCCTTGCTCGTGCTGTCTCTCCTTCTCAGAAATAAATAAAACATTAAGAAAGAAAGAGTGTTCAGGTCTTTCACATATGTTTTTCTTGTGTAGGGCAATCTAATACTGAGTTGTAAGGTCCTTTACATATTGTGGACCCAAGTCCTTTCTCAGTTACGTATCAGAACATTGTCACAGTCCATGATTTACCTTTTCACTTACGGTAACATTTAATCAGATGTATTTTATAATTCAGGCAAAGATATCCCAAGATGTCTTTGCACCCTCCATGGTCATGATCTCCTGGGGTTTTGTTTTGTTTTGTTTTACTCAGAACTACATACGTTAGTGCTTCCGTTTAAGTCGATAATCTATTTTCAGTTAATTTTTACATTTACTACTATTTGAGATACAGGTCAAAGTTAATTTTCTCCCGTATGGCTATCCTGCTCTAGCACCATCCATCACATGGGAAACTCTGTCGAAAGTCCATTTATTTTATATGTCTGTACCTGTATTTTTGAAGTCTCTATGTTATCCCATTAATCCAAGTTTCTTGTGACATCTAGGGTGCTGTGCGTGGTTGTTCTAACAGTTACCCTAACGCTCGTGTTTCCCCCGTCTAGTTACCCTTATATAATTTGGCCCCCCCCCCGTCTTCTTGGCGTCCCCAAAGAAGTTTCTTTAATCTTGGTGGGATGAGCCTGTCCTACTGTAGAACTTCCGCGGAGAGTCCAGCGTGTGCAGGTTCAACCCTTCCTCCTGACCCCTGAGGACCAGCGTGGCTACGTATGCAGCACTTGCTTCACGCTTCTGTTTCTTTTTTTTTTAATGCTGATCTTAGTTTTTTTATTGCTCTTCAGAAATCTGATGCTGCACTTCTTCTATTTACAGAAACTTCCTGGATTATAGATTTAATTATTATTACATTTTATTGGCCCTCTTTTTCTTTCTTTTAGAAACTCTAATCACTCATATTTTGGATTTTCTTTGCCTGCTTTTTATTTAAATCATTTTTATCTGACCCATTCTACTTCTTTCTTGATCTCCTTTTCAGTTTCTTGGCACTTTCTCTTTCTTCAGTTCCCAGCAGCAAACATTTACGTGGGAAATTACTCTCCTTGTGCGCCTTGTAATGTAGCCTTCGTTTCTGATGTGATGTTTCTTTTTCTCTCACATTTTTTCTACATTCACCCAACTTTCATGTCATTTCTTCCCATTTTTGTCCTGTCGTCTTAATTTTTTGAATTTCTGACTTCATGTGACTAGTAAAATCCAAAAATGCTTGTTTGAGAATGTCTAATTCAATTTTGAGAGCTGTGTTACATTTTTCTTCTGCTTTTTTTTTTTTGGAGGAATTTTCATCAGCTAAAATATTTTGATTTGGGGTTTTCTTATCATAGCTTTGCATAAATAAAGGTTATTCAGATATTGTGGGAAGAGACTTAGGATTGTTTACAGGATTTCTAGTTCAAGGCCATGTTCTTCTTTTTTTTTTTTTAATGTTTTACTTATTTCTAGGAGAGAGAGAGACGGCGTGAGCAGGGGAGGGTCAGAGAGAGAGGGAGACACAGACTGAAACAGGCTCCAGGCTCTGAGCTGGCAGTCAGCACAGAGCCCGATGCAGGGCTCGAACCCACGAACCACGAGATCATGACCTAAGTGAAAGTCAGACGCTTAACCGACTAAGCCACCCAGGCGCCCCAAGGTCATGTTCTTCTATCACTACATAAAAATAGAGTATCCTTCATAGATGTATGGTGGGGGGTGCTTCTTTGTCTTCAGATTCTTATGTTTCCTTTAGTCTTGCGGGATCTGAATCTCCTCCTTTCTTCTTCGTTCCTTTACCAGCTACTCCCCATAGGGGGCTTCTCCCTCTCACCTTCTTCTCCCCCAGAAGCTTCTACTGCTGCTACCATCTCGCCACTGGCATGTGTGCCTGCGTCCCCTCCCAGTGCTGTCAGCTGGAGCTTCTACTTGAGAGGAGGGGAATTTTAGCTGAATCTTCGTACCTCCGCTCCCATCTTCTTACTTCCAGTTGGTTTTCCTGGGGCTCCTTCCATTCTTCACAGAGTCGCCTTTGGGAGCGCTTGAAAGGCAGGTCTGCTTGACGGGTTGTGTTTAGTTCTACTTTACAGGGAACTTGAAGTTTGTAGCCTTCTGTCTTCTAGTTGGGGAGAAGATACGGTTTTAATGTTGTGTGCGTGTCTCTTAGGATGTGGAGAAATTCAGACCTGGGTGATTGTTACTCTCCTCAGGTTTTAAATTATCACCAAAATGATGAGACACTAAAAAAAATTACATAGTGGTTAAAAAAAAAAGATGTCTTTTCCATTGTATTTAGTAGTGCCAAATTCTCCCACATAGATACTGAAGCAATTTTCTGCCCACTAACAGGTAAAAGTTCATCTTTCCTTACAAAACCACAAAAGAATGTCTGATCTGCTCTCCCCTAAAATCTGATTCTGTGGGAAACTGCACATGTCTAATTGCATGAAAACTGGAGTTTCCCATTTCTGGGATCCAACACTCGGGGTTTCCTTTAACTACATTTCTCCATGTTCACTGCTCAAACTTACTAAAGTAGATCCTGCTTCTGCAATTATAAACCCTAACATGTAACTACAACAGAAAGTACTAACCTTTCCAGCTGGGCCCTGGCTGTGCATTCTCTTAAAGTATTCACATTTGCAGCTGATCAGGCCTTGTTTGTAGCGGTTTCCCCCAGGCCATCATGAAAACCAGGGAAATCTGATGGTGCAAGCCAGCATAGCCCCAGGCTATGGGGCCCAGTTGAGCGGGTGTCCAGATGGGGAAGCTGAAGGCACAACCCACTGGGTTCTTCGATATCTCAGTCTCTGGAGGGAAAAGAGGAGGCCCCCCACTCCTCTGAATGGAAGCCAAGGTAACTGGGTGGTTCCACTGGGAATCGAACCCAGGGTCTTCTGCGTGTAAGGCAGATGTGCTAACCACTACACCATGGAACCTGACAGTGAGCTGCTTTCCCAGGTGCTCTTACTGGAATCAAGGTAAGAAAAGACCAAAACTAGGTACAGATTATATTATGACTAAGAACTAAGTCCTGTGAACTTGGCCCAGGGAGCATGTGTAGACAAATGAATGAACTGACAAATGAACTTTATGTACACAAGCTTAAAAGTCTTAATGAATACTGTCACCTGAAAATATAGTATTAAAATGACTTCAGATGTCCGGAGGCACTCTCCTTCCTATCCTCCCGGATCTCTCTTAGTCTGGTCAACAAGTATTGTTTTTCTGCCCATATTTATTGAGAGCTTACTGGGCTCCTGACACTTTACAAGGTTCTGGAATAAAGTAGAAAATACAAAGGTAAAAAAAATATATCCTTCTTGAGATGACACTAAAAAACTGCACTCGTGTATCATGGAAACTATCCCTGAATGCAGCAGCGGTCCACACAACTCCCTCTCTGCCCCTCGTCCTGAAGTCCTGCACATTTCAATAGACAGGATCAAAAAACACATTCATTAAGATCAGCATCAACCCCATCATAAATATCTAGTATTACTATGAAATTGGCTGAGAACTTGCCGACCTTGTAAAAGAGTGGGCGAGGTTGTTTATATGCCTTGTCTCCGCGAATGGAAAGTCCGCAGCCTTGACCTTGGCTGAAGTATGTGTGCTGTTGGACTTGTTTCTTGGTGCCCCCACGTGTCTGCACACGGAAGGAAAAGTTCTCAGACACGAGACTGAGCGGAGGTGCAGGGCTGCCTCTGCAAGAGACAGAGAGAGCCGCCGTGGACCACACATAGCCTTTATTTCATCTTTCATTAGATTTGAGCAGCAAAGAATATCAAAGCAAGGGAAGAGAGCACAAAGGATCTTCAGACATAAGCCAGACATACCTCTGGTGGCTACGTGAAGGCACGGAGTGCGTGTGCTTTCAAGGAGTGTCAGGGGGTTACGGCAGGTGTTGTATCTAAACTGTCCTTTGGTGGATCGTGGTGTCTCCTAACACTACCGCATTCAACAGCCTGGAGACCAGAACATTGCTGACAGTTCGGCTATTACCCCGTTCACCTTCCAGGACTTATAATACACTCTCTAGAAACAACTCCACACGCCCATAGGCAGAAGAACATGCCTGAGCCAGTCTGCCAGCTCCATGAGGAGGATGAGGCTCACCTGAAACAGAATCCACTCTCCCTCTACCCCAATTTGAGTCTTTACACACTGATCCCTAGATGTTTGAGTTCACCAGCTGAGATCAGCAGATATACCCCGTTGAGTCCAGAGTAGATCACGTGGCCCGGAAGCAACACGCAGTTTCTTGGGAATAGATAACTATGTTTTATGCTGGTAATATTTGGGGTGATTTCTTATGCAGTAACAACCGGTTGACACAGAAGGTGAGAGAATTTGAGAATATCCACTCTGAGATGCAGGAATATCCATTACACATCATGTGTCCACCCCTGTTCAGCCATAAGCCATTGAGGGATGGACACATACTCTTGAGGAAATGTCCACTTAGTGTTCAACCAGTACCATATTTGGTTAATACTCGAATGGTCCCAGAGAGAAACTGACTTTAATTTACCTTTAGGATATATATTAAAGTAGGCATACCAAAACGAGACAAAGTCATTAAAAAAACAAGAAAAGTATAGACCAACATCTCTCTTAAACATAGCCACAAAAATTTTAAACAAATATTGGCAAATCAAACTCATCAATATATAAAAAGGATATGGCATTCTTACTACATGACATTTATCCCAGTCTGTTTTAACATTCAAAAATCAATCACTACAATTCACCATATTTTTTAATTCACCCTATTAATAAGCTAGTTAAATACAAAAAAAAAACCCCAATATGATCATATCCATAGAGGCAGAGAAAGCGTTGAGCAAAATTCAACATCCATTAATGATAAAAATTCACAGCAAACTAGAAGGAAGCTTCACTTCCTTAATCAAATCAAAGGTATCTATCCAGGAAGGAAGGAAGGAAGGGAGGGAGGGAGGAGGGAGGGAGGAAAAGAAACAAAGAAAGAAAGAGAGAGAGAGAGAAAGAGAGAGAGAGAAAGAAAAGAAAAAAAAAAGAAAAAGATAAAGTTCAACTAACATCATACTTTATGGTGAAGACTGAATGCTTCCTCCTAAGATTGAAATCAAGGCCAAAAAGGGGCGCCTGGGTGGCTTAGTCTGTTAAGTGTCCAACTTTCGCTTAGGTCATGATCTCATGGTTCGTGGGTTCGAGCCCCGCGTCAGGCTCTGTGCTGACTGCCAGCTCAGAGCCTGGAGCCTGTTTCAGTCTGTGACTCCCTCTCTCTCTGACCCTCCCCTGCTCACGCTGTCTCTCTCTCTCCTAGAAATAAATAAAACATTAAAAAAAAAAACTGTATTTGAAACCAAGGCCAAAAAATGCCCTCTTTTTCACTTTTCCTGGTCAAGGAAAGAGTTAGAAATCCTAGCTACTACAGTAGAATAAAATCTGCAGATTGAAAAGGAAGAAATACAGGTGTCTCTATGCACAAATATCATGATTTTTCTATGTAGAAAATGCCATACGACCTGAATAGACATTTTGGCAAAGAAGACATCCAGGTGGCCAACAGACACGTGAGAAGACGTTCAGCATCACTGATCATCAGGGAAATGTAAATCAAAACCACAGTAAGATATCACCTCACACCTGTCAGAATAGTTACTATCAAAAAGACAAGAAATCACAAGTGTTGGTGAGAATGTGGAGAAAATCCTCATGCACTATTGGTGAGAATGCAAACTGGTGCAGCCACTATGGAAAACAGCATGGAGATTCCTCAAAAAATTAAAACTAGAACTACCCTATGTTCCGGTAATTCCACTACTACATATTTACCTAAATAAAATGAACACATTAATTTGAAAAGATATATGCACGCCTATGTTTATTGCAGCATTATTTACAACAGCAAATACATAGAACCAGCTCAAGTGTCCGTCTGTAGATGACTGGCTAAAGAAATAGTATATACACAATGGAATATTACTCAGCCATAGCAATGAATGAAATCTTGCATTTGCAATATGGATGGACCTAGAGGAGATTTTGCAAAGTGAAATAAGTCAGACAGACTTTGCTGAATTCTTGTTTTTCCCTTTTGCATACCTTTATCCACCTCATTGTTTTAAAGTAAATATTGGTGGCTCAGTCTGTTAAGCATCCAACTCTTGATTTCAGCTCAGGTCATGTTCTCACACTGTGAGTTCAAGACCTGTATCGGGCTCTGTGCTGACTGTGTGGAGCCTGCTCGGGATTCTCTCTCTCCCTCTCTCTGCCCCTCCTCTGCAAGCACTCTTTCTCTCTCAAAATAAATAAACTTTTAAAAAGAATAAAATACTGGGGCGCCTGGGTGGCTTTGTCGGTTAAGCGTCCGACTTTCGCTTAGGTCATGATCTCGCGGTTCGTGGGTTCGGGCCCCGCGTCGGGCTCTGTGCTGACTGCCAGCTCAGAGCCTGGAGCCTGTTTCAGTCTGTGACTCCCTCTCTCTGTGACCCTCCCCTGCTCACGCTGTCTCTCTCTCTCCTAGAAATAAATAAAAAAAATAAAATAAAAATAAAAAAATAAAATAAAATAAATATTTGCAAGCATTTTTTGGTAAGATAATGCTTTTTTACAATAATAGTAGCAAAAGATGTGATGAAGTCCGTAAAGGAGTTCCAACATATATCATGTTCCAGGATATGGTGGGTGTCAGAATATCCATGTTACAAAAATAAGAGTAAATTGCAGAGGTGCTCGAGTCAGCCAGAAACTTTTCACTGGAAGGGCAGAGTAGGTCTTTTTTAGATGAAAGGCTAGGAAAGAAAGACCATGGAGGTTTTAATCAATTTGGTGGGAGTACAGCTTCCCAAGTGGAGGCAACCTGAACTTCAGATGCTGCCGTGAGAAAGACGAATTTGGGAAGTCCAGGGGGCTTCACCAGAGGCCCAGACCAAGAACACCCGTAATATCCTAAAGATAGTCCCCACGTCCCTGAAAGTATAACATCATCTGTAAAATGTACGAAGAAGAAAATATGGTCCTTATTTCAGTCTCCAATTTATTTAGAAACTAAAAGCAAATTGAGAAGGAGGATGAAATATGTGTAAAACGTCACTGAATTTAAATAGTTAAGATACACTTTATACCCACATCTCCTATTGATCCTCTTTAATTGGGCTACTGCAAAACTACCTAAGAATTAAGATAATTTATAAAGTGCTTAATGTCCCTATTCAAATTATTTGCTTTTTGTATATAATAATATCAAATAATAATAATAATAATGCTTATTTCTTTTTTTTAAGGTTTTATTTATTTCTAGGAGAGAGAGAGAGACAGCGTGAGCAGGGGAGGGTCAGAGAGAGAGGGAGTCACAGACTGAAACAGGCTCCAGGCTCTGAGCTGGCAGTCAGCACAGAGCCCGACACGGGGCTCGAACCCACGAACCGCCAGATCATGACCCAAGCGAAAGTCGGATGCTTAATCGACTAAGCCACCCACCCAGGCGCCCCTAATAATTCTTATGTCTTAAATGATTGAATTTTCTCTTTATGTATTCGGGATTCTTTTGTGTGCTTATGTTAAAAGCAGTTTCTCTAGTTGCTTTTATTTATTATAAAATTTGAGTATTTAATATAAATCAGTTTAAGCAGTTCTGTTCAAGTGTGACCTATAGTTCAATAAATTTCTGAAAAAACATTAAATATAACTACTCTCAGTGTAGGTTGGCATGTTGAGAGTTTCTATTGAGGGTTCTTATTTTTTATGTGCATCTAAACATTTTCTATGTTGTAAATATATGAGTGCTCTTGGGGCCTATTATATGCAAAAAATGCAATGAGGGAAGGTTACTAATGCAATTGGCTTGGTCTCTATTCTCAATATAGTTTTAGAGATAGAGAAACACATAGGATTAAAAAAGAGAGAGAGAAACATGTAGGATAGAATAGCATGACATTGGATTGCTATTTAATCTGCTATATTAAGAAACATGTTTTCTCCCACACGTGTACCAGTCCACTGAAAGTGCGCTATTTCTAACATCGCTACAATTGCTTCCATGCTGGACCTATCGCTTGGTTAATTTCTTGAATGACAGTTGGAATAACATAAGATGCTATAGCTTCGCAGTATTTTATCTGTTTAAATTAATAGAATACTAACAAAATAAATGAATCAACTTGAGAGTCACTGTTAGAAGTTAAAAACTGTAAGTCTTAAGGATTCATCCACATTCTCAGGAATATGACAAATGAAATTTAGGTGAATGTGCAGAGATCAACTAACTGCAACATAGTATTTCACAAACTCGAAAGTAGACAGACACGAAAATATATACAAAAGTAAAAATACCTTAGGGGAATGATGTCCAACCTATCATACATAAAAATGTTCTGAAGGATAACATTACTTCTTTTTATTATGAAAAAATAAAGGAATGTAAAATGTGCGTTTTGGAAACTGAGCACAAGACAGAGTGGTCTGAGTCCTGGAGTCGCACATCTGAGCACCTCGTATCTGTCTGTGTCTAAACCAGTCACTTCTTCCTGCGCTCACAGAGGGTTTCTAATGAGAAAGGCATGTTGAAGGTGTTCTCCGGAGAAGGTTCAGGGATGCAGTGAGTATGTCATCTAAAAACCAACCCAGCCTTTCCATATTCAACAACGGGCTGGCTTGCTCTTGTCCTTTTAACAAATCTCCTTCTTCCTACATGATTTAAGCGATCGGAGAGTAAGTAAGGTTCACACACAAGACAAAGCCTCCCTTAATCCAATCATCCGCCAGTTTCTGCTTGTACAGGAAAACAGCTAGCACCTTTCTCTGACCATCGAGAGAGCATTTACGTTTATCTAAATATGAAGGGAGAGAGGAGGAGTTTCCTGACTATTGTATCCGTTCGTGTAGGCTGTTATTCACATTTGCAGATGGCCGATTACACCCTGCTGTGGACGGTACCGGCCGAGCTGCCCGGGGCGGAGCTGGGGCTCCATGTAGGTCCGGCAGAAGCAGGTTTGTCTTCTCCCTCTCTGGCTTCGTCAGACTCTGGACTCTGCTGATTTTAAGTCTCAACCCTCAGTTTCCCAGTTAGTCAATTTGCTCTGTTCCCTTGTGTTGCTCTTCTCCTTTTTCTTTGCACTTGTCTCCCCCCAGGAAGGGCTGCAAATTTTGCAGCTGAACTGCCTCTTTGCCAGACCAGGACCTTTTAGGGCTTTTCCTAACCGACTGCCCCCTTTCAGCCACACGTTTTCTCTGCCCCACCCCCGCCTGGGTGTCGCTGCAGCCAGGACCCAACGACCTGCTCCCAACCAAGAGCTGTGGAACTATTTTTAGAAGTTTGTGGGATTGCATTATAGATACATGTGTTTGATGGGTGTGCGTTACAGTGTCTTCCAGCGTTTCCCCGAGGACAGACAAGATGATCTCAAGGACTTGTCCAGCTCCAGTTTCTTGGAATGAGAACATGTGCCTTTTTCCAGATAATGTTCAGTATTTGTTTTTCTGAAAGAAAGGGATCAACATCAATTTTAAAGAGGAAAAATGAGGGTAAGAGTAAGAAGTCTATCCAATATTGCTTGGAGGGAAAATGTAAGAAACTAATATGCCAGTAAAGTTCCAATGTGTTTTGATAATTTTATATAATTTCTTTTTAAAAATTTTCCCCAGTTTTTATTTAAATTCCAGTTAGTTAACATACAGGATAAATTAGCTTCAGGTGTGGAATTTAAGAAGCATGGTGTATTTTTAATGCATCCCATGTGCTGCAGCAAATTGCCACTCTCCACAATACAGAAAAGGGTCAGTTTCACGTGGAATTAACAGCCACCGCTTAGCGTCAAAGGGAAAAAAACTACCAGCGCCTGAGCGCCTGCATTTTGCCAATGTTTCGCGGGTCACTTCAGGAAAGCGTCACAGCAATCCTCATTGCCCGAGTCCGTGCAGCTGATAAGCACCATTATCTCCGTGTTGCAGATTCCAACCTTCCATACGACGTAGTTGTAAAAACTCCTGCAAGTGTGATGGTCCGGCTGTCTACTGCAAAGGTCCAGTCTTTGAGGACGTTTTTATTCCGGGTGCAGTGTATACATTGCTGTGCATCTTTCATGAGAAAGCAAGAAAACATGATAAAGATCCTGAGAATTAGTCCAGATGGCTTTTGTTGCTCAAAAATTCTTGAGAACCACATTGGTCAGACCAAACAGTGAAATCACCTCAAATTATACACAAAGGAAGCTATTCCTGCTGTGGGCTCTGTGGCTTAGCTGGTCAAAGCGCCTGTCTAGTAAACAGGAGATCCTGGGTTCAACTCCCAGCGGGGCCTTCCAGTGTGAGTGAGCTTTTGCAGTTTAGCAGCTGAGAATTGGAGAGAATTTAAATTCACATCCATAAAGCCCTGAACGTGGGAGAGACAGCATTAGACAAAGGCTCTTATTTGAAAACAAAAGACACACCTCTCTCAACAATACAGTGATAGAAACTCCAAAGTGTTTATGCTGAAAACTGAAAAACTCAGATCTTATTCTGTTACTACAATATGAGCATTGGAATTGCCTAGGAAAAGTGGGGTTTGGTCTTCTTTTACCATTTGAGATCAAATCTCAGGCACCCACTGCCTAGATCATATGTGATCTCTGTGACTGTCTTAATTATTTTTGCCTCCCAGATTCTTTGCCAACTAGGACGCTGTAAAGAGTTGTTTTTCTTGAATGGCTCATTGGATGGCCGTTTTGCCCTCCCCTAGCCCCAATTTTGCATCAGATAGTTTTTTGACCCACTGAATAGCGAATAGTGCATTAGACCAGAGCCATGGTTCTCAAAATTTAGTAAGGACATAAATTTCCTGGTGTTTCATTGAAATGAAAGATTTAATTCACTGCATCTTTAATGGGGCTTGAACATATTTTGTAGGGAAAGGCTAGTGACTTAGTGATCTAGTTTCAGTGGTTGTGGCTTTTTTCCCCCGAGGCAAAATTGGTACACGATATTGTATAACTTTCAAGTGCACATTATAATTAACCATCTGTGTGCATTACAAAGTGATCACCACCAAAATTCTAGTTCCCATTCATTACCATACAGTTGGCCACCTTCTTCCATTTTGCCTGCTCTCTGATCCCCTTTCCCTTTGGTAACCACCAGTCTGCTCTCTGTATCTCGGAGTTTGTTTTTATATTGTTTTGTTTCTTCATTTGTTTTGTTTGTTAGATTCCATATATGAGTGTGATCATACAGCATTTGTCTTTCTCTGACTGATTTATTGCCCTTAAGCATAATATCCTCAAGGTCCATTCATGTTGTCAAAAATGGCAAGATTTCATTCTTCTGTATGGCTGAATAGTATTCTACTGTGTATACACATTTTCCCTATCCATTCACCTATTGATGGACGCTTAGGTTGTTTCTGTGTCTTGGTTATTGTAAATCATAGTGCAATTTTTCAAATTAGTGTTTTTGGATAAATACCCAGAGGTAGATTAGGTGGATCATATGGTGGATCTATTCTTTTTTTTTTTAATGGTTTTTTTTTTTTTAATTCCTAAGAGAGAGAGAGACAGCATGAGCAGGGGAGGGTCAGAGAGAGAGGGAGACACAGAATCTGANTTTCTGAAAGAAAGGGATCAACATCAATTTTAAAGAGGAAAAATGAGGGTAAGAGTAAGAAGTCTATCCAATATTGCTTGGAGGGAAAATGTAAGAAACTAATATGCCAGTAAAGTTCCAATGTGTTTTGATAATTTTATATAATTTCTTTTTAAAAATTTTCCCCAGTTTTTATTTAAATTCCAGTTAGTTAACATACAGGATAAATTAGCTTCAGGTGTGGAATTTAAGAAGCATGGTGTATTTTTAATGCATCCCATGTGCTGCAGCAAATTGCCACTCTCCACAATACAGAAAAGGGTCAGTTTCACGTGGAATTAACAGCCACCGCTTAGCGTCAAAGGGAAAAAAACTACCAGCGCCTGAGCGCCTGCATTTTGCCAATGTTTCGCGGGTCACTTCAGGAAAGCGTCACAGCAATCCTCATTGCCCGAGTCCGTGCAGCTGATAAGCACCATTATCTCCGTGTTGCAGATTCCAACCTTCCATACGACGTAGTTGTAAAAACTCCTGCAAGTGTGATGGTCCGGCTGTCTACTGCAAAGGTCCAGTCTTTGAGGACGTTTTTATTCCGGGTGCAGTGTATACATTGCTGTGCATCTTTCATGAGAAAGCAAGAAAACATGATAAAGATCCTGAGAATTAGTCCAGATGGCTTTTGTTGCTCAAAAATTCTTGAGAACCACATTGGTCAGACCAAACAGTGAAATCACCTCAAATTATACACAAAGGAAGCTATTCCTGCTGTGGGCTCTGTGGCTTAGCTGGTCAAAGCGCCTGTCTAGTAAACAGGAGATCCTGGGTTCAACTCCCAGCGGGGCCTTCCAGTGTGAGTGAGCTTTTGCAGTTTAGCGGCTGAGAATTGGAGAGAATTTAAATTCACATCCATAAAGCCCTGAACGTGGGAGAGACAGCATTAGACAAAGGCTCTGATTTGAAAACAAAAGACACACCTCTCTCAACAATACAGTGATAGAAACTCCAAAGTGTTTATGCTGAAAACTGAAAAACTCAGATCTTATTCTGTTACTACAATATGAGCATTGGAATTGCCTAGGAAAAGTGGGGTTTGGTCTTCTTTTACCATTTGAGATCAAATCTCAGGCACCCACTGCCTAGATCATATGTGATCTCTGTGACTGTCTTAATTATTTTTGCCTCCCAGATTCTTTGCCAACTAGGACGCTGTAAAGAGTTGTTTTTCTTGAATGGCTCATTGGATGGCCGTTTTGCCCTCCCCTAGCCCCAATTTTGCATCAGATAGTTTTTTGACCCACTGAATAGCGAATAGTGCATTAGACCAGAGCCATGGTTCTCAAAATTTAGTAAGGACATAAATTTCCTGGTGTTTCATTGAAATGAAAGATTTAATTCACTGCATCTTTAATGGGGCTTGAACATATTTTGTAGGGAAAGGCTAGTGACTTAGTGATCTAGTTTCAGTGGTTGTGGCTTTTTTCCCCCGAGGCAAAATTGGTACACGATATTGTATAACTTTCAAGTGCACATTATAATTAACCATCTGTGTGCATTACAAAGTGATCACCACCAAAATTCTAGTTCCCATTCATTACCATACAGTTGGCCACCTTCTTCCATTTTGCCTGCTCTCTGATCCCATTTCCCTTTGGTAACCACCAGTCTGCTCTCTGTATCTCGGAGTTTGTTTTTATATTGTTTTGTTTCTTCATTTGTTTTGTTTGTTAGATTCCATATATGAGTGTGATCATACAGCATTTGTCTTTCTCTGACTGATTTATTGCCCTTAAGCATAATATCCTCAAGGTCCATTCATGTTGTCAAAAATGGCAAGATTTCATTCTTCTGTATGGCTGAATAGTATTCTACTGTGTATACACATTTTCCCTATCCATTCACCTATTGATGGACGCTTAGGTTGTTTCTGTGTCTTGGTTATTGTAAATCATAGTGCAATTTTTCAAATTAGTGTTTTTGGATAAATACCCAGAGGTAGATTAGGTGGATCATATGGTGGATCTATTCTTTTTTNTTTTTTTTTTTTAATTCCTAAGAGAGAGAGAGACAGCATGAGCAGGGGAGGGTCAGAGAGAGAGGGAGACACAGAATCTGAAGCAAGCTCCAAGCTGGCTGTCAGCACAGAGCCTGATGCAGGGCTCAAACCCATGAACCGGGAGATCATGACCTGAGCCGAAGTCCTACTCTCAACCATTCAACCGACTGAGCCACCCAGGCTCCCCATTCTTATTTTCTTGAGGAATGTTCATACTGTGGGAGCCTGACAGTGACCACAAGAAAGCGTGGTTAGGGACGCGGGGATGTGCCTGCACATGGGGCTCCCTGCCTGGGCAGATCATGCCTGCAAACAGGATGCTCTGCCAGGAGGCCTGCACACAATATCCAAGGTTAATGGTCCGCTCGCACACGAGGGAACATGCCCTCCTTAGAAGTAAGGAGGAGGCTGGAGTTGTGAGCAGGCCTCTTAGTAAACATGTTGTGGTCGCTTCCTCCCTTTGCTCCCCACCCCCGTCCTTGAAATGTGTTTGGCTACTTGCCCTTAATTGGTAAAGGAATGCATCTTGTAGATTTCAGTTTGTATCCAGTTACCGGGGTATAAAATAAACCGCAAGAGGGGCTTGCATAGAATTGTTCCTCCGGCCGGAGTTGTGTCTCTGTCTGTCTTTTGTGTGTGTCTTGTCCTTTGTGTCATTTCGTCCGCAACACATACTGATTTCCATGGTGGCTGCATGAGTTTACTTTCTCACCAACAGTGTATGAGGGCTCCCTTTTCTCCATGTTCTCTCCAACACTTGTTATTTCTTGCCTTTTTGATACCAATTATTCTAACAGGTGTGAGGTGATATGTCACTGTGCTTTTGGTTTGCATTTCCCTAGGAATTAGTCATGTCGAACATCTTTTCATGTACCTGTTGGCCATCCATATGTCTTCTTTAGAAAGATAGCTATTTCACTCATCTGTCTCATTTTTTAATCAGGCTGTTTTCCTATTGTTGAGTTGTATGACTTCTATGTGTAGTTTGGGTATTAACCCTCTATCGAATAGATGATTTACAAATAACTTCTTCCATTCAGGAGATTGTATTTTCATTTTAATGGATGGTTTCCTTTGCCTTGCAAAAGCTTCTTGATTTGATGTAGTCCCATTTGTTTATTTTTGCTTTTGTTTCCCTTGCATTTGGAGTCAGATCCACAAACACAGACAGCTAAGACTGATGACAGGGAACTTACTGCCTATGTTTTCTTCCAGAATGTTGTGGCTTGAGGTCTTACATTCAAGTCTTTAACCCTTGATGAGTTAATTTGTGTGTGTGGTATAAACAACAAGCTAGCTTCATTCTTTTGCATGGGGCTGTCCAGTTTTCCCAGCACCTCAGTCGTTGTGGTTTTGAGTTCTATTCTTTTATATGTTTATAGCTATTTTCCACACCCATTAGTAAACCTGGAGTTGTCTTTACTCCTTTGCCTTTCATCAAATCCAATTCAGAAGAAATGAAAGAAAAGAATGAGGTAAAAACTCTAATATAAATTAGTGTAAATCAGTTAGTGTTATAACCATTTTTCTCCTTTTAATGTGTTAAGGGACTCTAGAATATACCAGAAATTTTAGGAGGGGTAATATGATTGTACCTGAAAGAGGAGAGGATGAGAAGAATTAATGACTAAGCATACAAAATTCCTTTTTAAAAAAGTTGCAGGTAACTGCCTTAAAAAAGTACTTTTAAATTTGAAAATTCTTGGTGCATTTACTGGTTAGATAACTCTAAAAAAAATAATAAAGCTGCAAAATATCTAAACCCCAAGACTTGAGATTTTCTTGTTTATCCGCTCTTTCTTTTACATTCTAAGAAATACTTTTAAAGCTTTTATCATAGCCCATAAATGGCCTCCTCCCCACTCCTGGCACCGTGCACATTTCTCAAACAATTGGTTTCATTTCAGTCTGTGTCTTGCTTCTCCCCATAATGGTCTAACGGGCTGATGTCTTCTTTTGAGAGCCATTTGGAAGGAATGTTATGTGGCAGAAGACTTATTTTTTAGATCTCTTGGAGTGGAATCCTGACGTCTGTTAGAAATAACAGTAGAAAGCAGTGCTCTGAGACCCTGCTGGGAGAGGTGAGTATTAAATATAAGAAGGGACAGTGTTTGCTCTGTACATTTGATCTCAAATAAGATGTGGAAATTCATCAATATGTCATATCTTTGACTGAAATCCTATTTCTTTACCAACTCAAGTTAATGAGTGCTCATTACTCCAGGATGGGGGGGCATCCACCTCTGTTCCACCAAGTGCTTCTTGTCATCTGTCAAGCCTCAGATCAGTCATCACCTCTTCTGGAATTCTTTCCCAATGATTAGGAGCTGCAAAATTGTCCCATTTCTATGCTTCTGTGAAAAGGCATGAGCATTTGTCTCTGTGGTTTTATTTGGCGATTTTTTTAAATCTTTTTTTTTTAATTTTTTAACGTTTTATTTATTTCTAGGAGAGAGAGAGACGGCGTGAGCAGGGGAGGGTCAGAGAGAGAGAGAGTGACAGACTCTGAAACAGGTTCCAGGCTCTGAGCTGGCAGTCAGCACAGAGCCCGACGCGGGGCTCGAACCCACGAACCGCGAGATCATGACCTAAGCGAAAGTCGGATGCCTAACCGACTAAGCCACCCAGGCGCCCCTATTTGGCAATTTTTAAAATAAATTTGGGGGGCGCCTGGGTGGCTCAGTAGGTTAGCATCCAACTTTGGCTCAGGTCATGGGTGAGCTCAGGCTCCACATCGCGCTCTGTGCTCACAGCTCGGATCCTGGAGCCTGCTGTAGATTCTGTGTCTCCCTCTCTCTCTGCACTTCTACCCCCCAAATAAATAAACATTAAAAAATAAAATAACTTATTTTCTGCAATCATATTATAAGAATCAGTGCATATGCCCTTTGCTACCCTGGGCTTGTCCAATTTTTCTGGACATCTGATACCTCCAGAGCCTAGGTCAGGATTGGGCACGTTGTGGGCTACTCATTAACTCCATTAAAATAAACATCTAATAAACTTATTTAAAAAATGATCTCTCAGTTATGCTGTCCACTGGATGTCAGAAGAAAAAATAAGACTAAAGATCTCGCCATCTAGGAAACGCTGCCTCTCACCTGTTTCCTGCAACATTGTGACCAATCCAGTTTTGAGTTGAGAGGACATTTCTAGCTTTGCCGTTTCAAACAGATGCAGTGACAGCGCTATCCTGTCACGAATTCCTCAAAATGGATTTGAATAAAGATCATTTCGCAGTGAGCACCTTCTAGAACCCCAAGAAATGCTGGGAAGGGGAAAAGGAGTGTCCAACGTCAGTATAAATGAAGAGAAAAATAAAAAGCAGGCAAGCACAGGCGTGCACTCAGCAGACTGAGCCCGGTCCCTGAGCACTGGTGTTCCAGAGCGGAAGGAGGGACACGGAGTAATCCAAGACTCGTTCTGCACGATACCCAGTCACATAGACACCCAAAGGCTACCGCTCTGTCACCCCTCCTGACAGTAGACTGTGGACAGCCCCCCTCCCGCTTGGCGGAGCTTCCAACACGGCCCACGCAGGCCTGGGAGGCCTCCAGCTTCTCAAGGTCAGAGGAGAAGTGGACACCAAATCTACCAGGGCCCTGGGACGACCCTGCCCGGAGCCTGGGGAGGAATGGGGACTCCAGGTGTGAGTTCTGTTTGGTTACAATTTATGGAGTTTTCTATATTATTATTTTAACAAACAAAGGCGTAGGAGAAAGAAATTCATCATGAATGGAAATACACACAAAGAAAAATGATTCAAAATTGTCAAGTATGGGGGACCCAGGAAATGGGTGTCGGCCGCATATGACCTTGTGGAAGGACACCTGCGTAGCTGGTTTCTGTAGCGCAGGCACTTACCAGGCTTGCCCAACACAAGAAAGGTCCCCGGTGTGAAACTGGGCAGAAAAGGTTGTGGTTCATTTTTTGTCACATCATGCAGGTCTCCATTGCCTCAGCCCGTGTTCCCTGCCCCGGGGGCCACACCTGAAAACGCACCTCGGCCCCCCTGTCCCAGCTCCCCCTGCGCTGACGCTTGCATCCTCCCCGCCTGCGAGGCTGGAGCCCCGCCTCCCGCACGTGGTTTGTGACGCTGAGGCCCCTCCTGGACCCCCACCCGCTGACCTTGAACTTTACTGTCCTGTTTCTCGGGAGCTGCCCCCTATGGGCCCTGCAGGTCACCGCCTCCAAACTTCTCCGCCCCCCACCCACCCAGGCGTGGTGGAAGACCCTCAGGGTGCGGCCAGGGTCTCCTCTCTCTACTCTCAGCCTTTTCACAACAACCTGGTGTGGTTTCACCAAGAGCATCAACCTCCGTGTGACGCTCCGTGCTGTGTCCCCTCCGGGAACCACGTGCCTTTGTCGAGGGCACCAGGGAGTCCCCAGGGCACCTTGCGCACCCTTCCTGCTCTCACCTGCACCGGGTCGGCGCGCACAGGCTGAGCCGGGGGACACGCAGGGGCCAGTGCGCAGAAATGACCCGAGGCAGCCAGTGTGACCACGGGGAAAACCGTCGGACACCAAGGACGATGCCTCCCGGACGCGTCCCTTTCCCACATCGTGTCCCGGCGGGAGAGGCTTCCCCCCACCTGTCGCCTGGAGCCCTGTGCGGAGGTGGGGATGGAGCGGACGCCGGGTGCGGGTGCGCGGGGCTCCCGGGGCGGACACGCTGCGCCCCCGCCGCCTCCACCCTTCCTCCTCCCACCGCGCCACGTGCACCTGACCTCCAGGCCCTGACGGTCCTCCTGCGACTCCGCGGCCTCCCGCGCGCCCTGCACCCGCCACCGCCCCCGCTGCCCGGGCCCGGCTCCCCGGGGGAGCGGCCACCAGCTGCAGGTGGCTTCCCAGACGGCCCCCTGGGGCACTGCGCCGTCCTGGCCGGGGACGTGGGGGGGGCGCTGGGGCGGGGTTCCCGGGCGTGGGAACGGACAGAGGCGGCGGGACACGCGGACACGGCCTGGGGACGCCGGACGCGCTGCGGGGACCCGCGCCCTCTCTGCCGCCGGCTCGCTGCGCTGTGCGCGGGGGTTCCCGCGGGCACAAAGAACCAGGAGGTGGCCTCATGGCGTGTTGTTGATGGTGTGTGTGTGTGTGTGTGCATGCGTGTGCGCGCGCGCGCGTGTGTGTGTTCGTCACCGATACTTTTTATGGAAAAGAAAACACGACGTCCGGCTCACAGTCTGTACCTGGCTGAGGACGGAGCCTGGGCGCGTCCACCTCCGGGGAGGGGACTCCCTAACATCGGAGCTCCCAGAGCCCCGCGTCTGCACGGACAGCGCGGAGGGGGAGTGGGTGACACTGCAGGTCCGGGAGGGGAGCCTGTGGGGCGCGGGGTCACCCCATACCGCGGGACTGAGGGGTGCACGGTGATGCCGAAGGGAAAATGATAGAACTGTCCCATGAAAACACTGTGAGAGGCGCCTGGGGGCTCAGGCTGTGAAGTGTCCGACTCTCCACTTCAGCTCAGGTCGGGCTCTCACAGTGGTGGGATCGAGCCCCGCATGGGCCCCTGCGCTGACATCGGGGG
>NW_027530351.1:0-555 GCF_008692635.1 Crocuta crocuta | reverse complement strand
TCCTGTATCCCTTGGGTAAATTCCTAGGAGTGCTATTGCTGGGTTATGGGGGAGTTCTATTGTTAAATTTTGAGGAACCTCCACACTGTTTTCCAGAGGGGCTGCACCAGTTTCCATTCCCACCAACAGTGTAGGAGGGTGCCCGTTTCTCGACATCCTCGGCAGCATCTAGAGTTCTCTGATTTGCTCATTTTAGCCACTCTCACTGGCGTGAGGTGGTATCTCAGTGTGGTTTTGATTTGTATNTGTATTTCCCTGATGAAGAGGGATGCTGAGCATCGTTTCATGTGTCTGTTGGCCATCTGGATGTCCTCTTTGGAGAAGTGTCTGTTCATAACTTCTGCCCATTTCTTTACTGGGTTGTTTGTTTTTCGGGTGTGGAATTTGGTGAGTTCCTTATAGATTTTGGATATTAACCCTTTATCTGATATGTCGTTTACAACTACCTTTTCCCATTCCGTTGGCGGCCTATTAGTTTTATGGATTCCTTCCTTTGCGGTGTAGGAGCTTTTAATCTTGATGAGGTTCCCAACAGTTTATTTTTGCTCTTGATTC